>NC_140595.1:716887284-717128218 GCF_964204655.1 Triturus cristatus
ACACATGCCAGTGACGGAAGGTGAGCAGAGAGGCTTCTTTCCACAGCAGCGGGCAGTCACCTCTGGGCGGTGGGAGTGGATAGTGTGTAGCAGTCTGGGTGCACTACAGCACACCGACACCTCCGAGCAGTGGGAGTGGATGGGCTGTAGCAGCCTGAGTGCACATTGGTGAAATAGAGAATCAGACATGTGCAGTTGTATGTACTCTGCAATTACTAACTCTATACTATCTTTCAGATGACTAAACTTGAGGCTGCACTATGTCCCGGCACGTGGTTGGAGACGCAACGGTGGCACAAAGGTGAGCTGCGAAGATTTTCTCCAGTGTCAACACTCCCTCTCCATCTTTTCCTTTCTCTCACACTTTCTCTCTTTCTTTGTCTCTGCCTCTCTCTCATTCTTTCTCTCTTTCTCTTCCACTCTCTTCCTCTCTCACTCTTTCTCTCTCTCCCTTCTTCTCTCTCACACACTATTTCTCTCTCTCTCTCTTTTCCTTGTATCTTACTCTTTCTCACTCTCACTCTTTCTCTCTTTCTCTGTTTCCCTCTCTCTCTCACCCTTTCACGGATGAAATATTGCGAATGAGATGTAGAGTAGGCGTTCCCATGCAAAAAGCAGCGAACACATCACTTCGCAAGTTTCTCAACCACCAGCAAGATCATTGAAGAGAGTACAAAACAGCTGATATGGTGCGTTAGTAGAAGGAAGTTTACACTTGCTCTGAGCTGGTGTAAAGTCGGACTATAACCTGCAACATGAAAGGGAGCCCAGCCCAGAGCCACACCTGAACGACAACAGATGCAATGGAGCCAACGATCATGCAGTTCGTACACCCAACACTGCTCCGACACCCCCCGCCACCAGCCCCTTGTCCGCCATTCCCCCTCACCGCCCCACAAACAAATGTGACAACAGCCTTATAAAACATGGAACTTAATAAATTGGCTGATGTCGCACAATTATAATTAAGAAGATGCATGTGAGGTTGGACAAATAAGAATCACAGTCATATATGGATTTACAAATAAAACATTTAATTCATACAAAACAACAACAAATAAAACTAGGTACAGCCATGGCGTGACATCTCTGGACCATTTGTGAATCACAGCCTGCAAGACAAAAAGCAAAATAAGATTGTGCGTCATGCGTCCATCAAAGGAGAGAGAGAGAGAAAGAGAGGAAGAGTGAGAGAGAGGAAGAGAGAGAGAAAGAAGAAGAGAGAGAGAAAGACAGTGAAATAGAGAAAGAGTGAGATACAAGGAAGAGAGAGAGAAAGAGAGAAACAGTGTGAGAGAGAGGAAGAGAGAGAGAGAGGAAGAGTGAGACAGAGAGGAAGAGAGAGAGGAAGAGAAAGAATGAGAGAGAGAGGAAGAGACAGAGAAAGAGAGAAAGAGTGTGTGAGAGAGAAAGGGAGAGATAAAGAGTGAGAGAGAAAGAAAGAGTGTGAGTGACAGAAAGGAAGAGATGGAGAGGTAGAGTGAGTGTTGACACTGTGGAGAAAATCCTCACAGCTCACCTTTCTGCCACCGGTGTGTCTCCAACCACGTGCCGGGACATAGTGCAGCCCTCAAGTTTAGTCATCTGTCAGATAGTATAGAATCAGTAATGGAAGAGTACATACAACTGCACACGCCTAATTCTCTGTTTCGCCCCTGCGCACCCAGGCTGCTGCACCCCATCCACTCCCACTGCCCTGAGGTGACTGCCCGCCACTGCGCAAACAAGCCTCTCTGCTCACCTTCCGCCACCGGCGTGTGTCTGAGCGGGTCCACCATGTGCCGAAGCAACCTCCTCAACCGTTGCGTACACGCAGTCAAGCCGAGCTTACAATTCAATATAGATGTTGATTGCCAGGATGGCCACACATCATCGCAGGCTGCAAACGCACTCAGCTCTGGTGGCACTAAATCAGTAGAACTGAACTCATTGCCTTGTGGTGGGAGGTCCATGTCGGGGGTTGGTCGTCAATCTGTGAATCACAGCCTGCTAGACAAAAAGCAAGATAAGATTGTGCGTCATGCGTCCATCGAAGGAGAGAGAGAGAGAAAGAGTGAGAGAGAGGAAGAGAAAGAAAGAGTGAGAGGAAGACAGAGAGAAAGAGTGAGAGAGAGGAAGAGAGAGAGAGAAACAGTGTGAGAAAGAGGAAGAGAGAAACAGAGGGAGAGTGAGAGAGAGAGAAAGAGAGAGAAAGAGTGAGAGAGGAAGAGAGTGAGAAAGAGAGAAACAGTGTGAGAGAGAGGAAAAGACAGAGTGAGAGAGAGAGAGGAAGGGAGAGAGAAAGAGTGTGAGGGAGAGAAAGGAAGAGATGTAGAGGGACAGTGAGTGCCCACACTGTGGACAAAACCCTCACAGCTCACCTTTCTGCCACCAGTGTGTCTCCAACCACATGTCGGGACATAGTGGAGCCCTCAAGCTTACTAATCTGAAATGCAGTATGGAATCAGTAATGGCAGAGTACATACAACTGCGCATGCCTAAATCGCTGTCCCGCCGCTGTGCACCCAGGCTGTTGCACCCCATCGACTCCCGCCAACCAAAGGTGTCTGCCCGCCGCTGTGCACCCAGGCTGCTGTTCCCCATCCACTTCCACTGCCCAGAGGTTCGGCCCACTGCTACACCCCATCCACTCCCACTGCCCAGAGGTGACTGCCCGCCACTGCGCAAACAAGCCTCTCTGCTCACCTTTCGCAACCTGCGTGTAGAAAAGAGGGCCTACCACATGCCGCTGCAAGCCCCAAGCCCAGGGTACGCAGACAGTGCACCCTGCAGATCATGCAGCCCCGTTCCGCAGGTCAACAAGTCTCACATTTGGTGCTGGGTCTTGATTTCGCCATGGCAGAGGACATACCAGTGCACTGGGTTTTTCATCGCAGTTTGCACACTCGCTCAGCCCTTGCGGTGCCACTAACTCTGTGACCAGCGAGACAACGCCACGTGGTGGTAGGCCTGCACTGTCTGATGGCTCAGGCCTACACTGTGGTCCAGCAGGGCACACAAAACCTGAGCTGTCCAGACCGCCGGGACGAGCCATCACCGCAGGTACCCGTACCTCAGTTGACCGAAAGTCAGCGTCCCGTGCCAGTGTGCCTGTGCCAGCCACAGTGCATCCGGTGCGATCAACTCTAAAATGGCGTAGAGCATGTGCGTCTCGTCTTTTTTATTAGCAGGGTCACATGTCCTGTGATGTCTGTGCTGGATGGGTGTGGTGTTGGTGTATACGAGCCATGAGGGAGTGACTGTGGCGTAGTGACAACTAAGCCTGTGACCAGCAGATCACTGCAATGAAAACCTGGGCCATATAGCGTTGTTGTCCTTCCCTGTAAGCTTAAGCGGAGTGGGCTGGCCTGGCATATGCCTGTCCTTTGTGAGGCTGTGAGGACTGACTCTGGAGCTATGGGTGTTGCTCCATCGTGAGCTGTGTGAGGAATCAACTGATAGGGGTGTCCGTGTTGTAGTGCTGCCGCCACCCAGGCCACAAGCGCCAATGTGAACTAAGTCCCACAACATGGCCAACATGGAAGGTACGAGGAAGCACTGACCCTACATTCATCCATAGTTCCACTCATGAAAGATGGTGGACATGACACATCTGGGTGGATATGAATGTTTATTGCACATTCAGTGGAGTGTTGCAGCTGTAGCAATACAGGGCCATGGAAAGTTCAGGTTTCAGTTTTTGGCACATGAAAGGCAGCCAATTAGAGCCAAGCTCGTGTTTGGGGTTAGGCTGCTCCAACATATGTAGTTATACAATCATTCCGCCAATGCCCAAGCACTTATAAATTCACTATACACTCTCCTGATTCAGTCTCTATGTATGTACTTGTACAATGACCGAGACAAAGTTACATAACCGAAGTTTTCCCACTGCCAGAGGTAATATGGTTGCATACGCTGTCCACAGCGCATTGTAATGTGGTAGGGCCCAGTGGCAGCATCTTGCATACATAATGAACACACGGACACAGATAGATAGTGGAATTGGGTATGGGCACGTGCGCTCGACTCCATTTTATTACCAGGGTCACATGTCCAGTGAAGTCTGTGCTGGATGCGTGTGGGGTGGGTGTATGCCATCCCTCCGGGAAGCTGTTGGTGCTGGTAACAAGTACAACAGTAATCATTGGATCAGAAACAGAGATTCAATCATAAAGGGTCAATGATTTGTGCTGCAGCAGATGTGAAATAATACACAAAAGATTCTATCGTAAAGGGTCCATGACTTGTGGTGCACTGAGTTAGGGGCATCAGAAGAATTCAGCGTGTGCGCAGCCAGCGATGATGTGTGGTCCGGGCAGGCCACACTGTGAGCAATGTCTGTTGCCTGCTGGACTGCGTCATCTGCAATAGCAACTCAATCTGAATTGTGAGACCTGCTGTCCGCAGTGTAGATCGAAGGCAGTAGTCTGTACAGATATAACTCTGCGGTACTGTGCCGCTGGGTTCTCAGGGGGCCTGTGTCGAGGAGGCTGGTGGTCACGGTGGTGGCCTCATGGCAGGGTGAGGGCCAACTGCTCTGGCAGACACGTTGGCCTTCCCACAAGTGAACCACACTGATATATATATATTCACTGAAGAAACCATAGGTTTTACAAACGTTATAATTAGAAATGAGCATTTAAAAAACCTTTGAAATTCACTGAAAAAACCATAGGTTTCAGGGACGTTATAGTTAGTTGCACATTTCACTCGTACAAAACCAGTGAAATTCCCCCGTTATAGTTAGTTCAACTAACTATAACTCGCGCCCCCGCAATGCACTGCTGATGATGTCACATATTACATCATTCATGACATGGTCAGTGACATCTCAAATGACATCACTGATTACATCATCCCCATCAAAATCTGATGCACCTCCTCACACTCTGATATAATCTTTGATACACCCACTGTAAAATACAGACTACCATTTTCGAAACCATCGACAGACTAATACCAGTTACTACATACGCACTCACTGATTTCTAGGTCTACACACACATCCACTCATTCATCCATACAATTACTCATACATACAGTCACTCATCAAAACAACTCTATCATATGCACTCATAAACCTATACAGACACTCACACACCGCCACTCATCCATGGAGTTACTCACACATGAGGGTGGGCATCAAATTCTGTTCCGTTTGTGGAATTTGCTAAATTTAGATATTTTTGCGTTCCGCAAAGAATGCGGCGATGTCGAAATTTCTGCGATCTGCGGATTAGCGGAGATTTTTTTCATGTTCGCACTTTAAAAATTCGTTCTCACGTGCGGTGTCGACTTACCGGGATCCCTGCGTTCACTGGAGAGTTTTCCGATCCATTCGCATGTGCCACGAGATGTTGGTAGCCGGTCGCACTATCCCGCTAGAGTTTGCGATCGCAAACACGTCATTCGCATCCCCATCGTTCACCGGGAAATGTTTGCGATCGCGAACACGTCATTCACCACCGCGAGAGTGAGCATACGATCGTGAACACATTATTTGGATGCGCCATCCAACATCCAGCAGAAATGTGGTGAAGCTTGCGATCCTGAACACGCAAAATTTTCAATCTGGAGAAGAATACTATCTCGAGCAGCATAAAACCTTCTGTAAATGTTGATTTGGATGAAAAAAAACTCCTCAGATTGACATTTGGCTGTCCTTTTTTGTGCAAGGAGTTCTTTTTAAAAAAAAACATTTTGGGGGGAGAGGGAGGAAGTGCCACAGAGTCTCAAACTTCCTGTTCCTGTCCAACAGGCTCCTCCCAGTGCTTTGTCCGTCTCCTGTTCATTCTGCCTTGGATTTTGAGCTGGAAGGATCACTATTTGTGTCTGCTGCATCATTATCATTGGATTCGAGGACTTTTGAATTTGATATTTTACAAGTAAGTTGGTGTGGTTGTTGTTTGATTGGGGCATTGCAGTTGCTGCAACTACAATTTTTGGTACTTATCATTATTTTATTTGTTTAATTGTTGTGGGTGGCCAGTAGGCCTAGAGCTAGTCATGGGTGGGTGGATGATGAAGCAACTGTTCCTTTGGTGTGTGTTGAATTTATTTCAAACATCATTTAGGGCATGGATGGCATTGGATTGATGTGCAAAATGTGTATTTTTGGAGGTATTTCTGTTCTTTTTGGGTGTGTGTTAAATACATGCCTTTGTTGTGTGTGGTGTGTTTGTCAGTACATTGTTTTCCAGGCCTCCTGCTTGTTGCTTGTGATTTTGTGAGTGTCCATGTGACTGGTGGCCATTTCTGGTGGGAGTTATTAGTGTGCTGCTTTTGCCATATAGGCCTGAATGTTATTCCTTTGTGGCCTAAGCTTCTTGTTGTTGGTGGTATTTCTGTCCTTTTTGGGTGTGTGTTAAATAAATACCTGTGTGGTGTGTACCTTGCAGACCTTGTTTAGCCCTGTGGATTTTCGTTTTTGCATTTTATTGCATTAGGCAAAGCAGTGTGGTTTAGCATCAAGTATCCTTTGCCTGGCTATTATAGGCCTTTTGTCAGTACATTGTTTTCCAGGCCTCCTGCTTGTTGCTTTTGATTTTGTGAGTGTCCATGTGGCTGGTGGCCATTTCTGGTGGGAGTTATTATTAGTGTGCTGCTTTTGCCATATAGGCCTGAATGTTATTCCTTTGTGGCCTAGGCTTCTTGTTGTTGTGGGCCTGGCCATGAAGCTGGTGGCCATTTTGAAGCCAGGCCGTGTGCTTTTTGCTGTAGGCCTGCATTGTCTGTCTTCAGTGGCCATGTGGCTGGTGGCCTGGCCTGGCCATGTGGCTGGTGGCCATTTTGAAGGCAGGTAGTGTGCTTTTGCCATAGGCCTGAAAGCTTGTGGCCTAGTCTGCCAACAGGCCTTTCATCCAGTAGGCTCAGAGGTAGTCACGGGTGCATGATACAGCTGTTTGTGTGTGTACTGTTGAATTTAAACACCATTTAGGGCATGGATGGCATTGATTTGAATTACAAAATGTGTATTTTTGGGGGTATTTCTGTTCTTTTTGGGTGTCTGTTAAATAAATACCTGTGTGATGTGTAACTTGCAGACCTTGTTTAGCCCTGTGGATTTTCGTTTTTGCATTTTATTGCATTAAAGGCAAAGCAGTGTGGTTTAGCATGCATCGTTTGCCTGGCTCTTCTAGGCCTTTTGTCAGTACATTGTTTTCCAGGCCTCCTGCTTGGTGATTGTGATTTTTTGTGAGTGGCCATTTCTTGTGGGAGTTATATAAGTGTGCTGCTTTTGCCATATAAGCCTGCATGGCTTTCCTCTTGGCTTACTGTTTCCATCCAGCCCCTTTGCCAGCAGTAGCTCCCTGAATGATGTGATGAGATGACAAGCAAATAATTTAATGCCAAACTGGGTCAACTTCCCTTACATTTTAATTTTTGTTGTTCTTCTTCTTCTTTACTATCCTTCCTGAGAGTGTACACAGTATACCATGAAAGCCCTTGTTGACAAAGTCTCACAAATGGCTACGCTAAGTTATATCTTTTATTTGATTGTTTGTATTAGTAGTAATTGAACCACATCAACAAATGCAACATTTCACTGATGTTCTTCTCATGGCTTCTTTGCTTTTAGGTGCACAAAAAGACAGAGGAGGAGGTGTCATCATCATTACCCGTTGTACTGCCAGACAGAAGTCCTGCTGCACACCACGTCACATCCACGTGTGACCACAGACATCTCTGCAACTTGTGCACCTGCGTCCTGCCGACATCTGAAGAAGATGGCCCCAAAGAAGTTAGCAGGTCCTCCAGTACCAAGAAAGTTGTCGGTGAGAAGAAGGAACTGAAAAAGGAAGTGGCACTTACCAAGACTGGTGTGCCGCCCCAGATGTTTTTTGGGAAACAAAAAATTATGCCTGCAGCAGCGTTGTCCGGGGACCAAGCTGTGAGCAGCACCTCCGCATCAGTGGGCCAGGCCCACCAACCTAGGCCCAAGCCCATGAGTGTCGCAGAGGTAGCCAGTCTACTAACGAGCAGCGATGTTGAAATGTCATTATCGCAAAGTAGTACACAATCAACGCAGGCAGAAACTCAGCAGATAAGTGGGCAGCAGCAGGCGCCACAGCAGGATCAGCAGCAGCCGCAAGAACAGCAGCAGCCACAAGAACAGCAGGAGCCACAGCCCACAATAGTAGTTGTTCCTCCTGAAGTCGGGGCATTTCAGGAGATCGAGCTTCCTGCAGACAACCAGGGGAAAGCCACTGTTTCAGAAGATCCATTGTCTTCCAGACCCCTAGCAAGGAAAAGGAGGGTTAGTCCATCATCTTCTTCTTCAAGCCCCACTTCTGATGATCTTGATGCTACTTGGAAGCCACCAGCTCAGTCTGGGAGTGATGCACGCCACAAGACAAGGCTAGTGAAAAGGAAGGTTCCAGAAAGCCTTATAGTTATGGAGGTAGATGTACAAGAGGGGGATGATGATGACAAACCAGTTATCACGAGCATCACTCCCGGCCCCGAGGAGATGGAGACCAACATTATTACCCTATCCAAAATCGCTGCGAGGGATGTAGCACGGATACCTCCAACACAGATAACAACAACACGACCTCCAGCTTCCATATTTGCAAAGGCCTGGCAAGGACCTACATCCAGCTCAACCACCACCTCAGTAGGTAGTGGTAGTGTAAGTGCACGGAGTCAAATTCCACGCGCACCCTCCAGTTCATCTGGTATTGAAAGTGGCACATCCAGCAGCGCCAGAAAGTTCTCCTCCCCAGTATGGGACTTCTATTCGGTTAGTAGTAAGGAGGAGAACATTGCTATATGCTCAATTTGTTGACAGGCTGTTAGGCGGGGTAAGCTTGGTGCAAACTATGGTACCGGAGGCCAAAAAAGTCATCTCAAAATACACCACAGTATCCAGTGGGAGGCTCACCTACTTTGTTGAGAAAAAAGTAAAACTGAACCCATTGCTATTCTTGGGGATGAAGAATTAGGGGAAGTGTAGTGGTACCACCCACATCCTCAGCAACATCTCAGTGGCACCGCAGTAAGAGTCATACTCAGAGTCAGACTGAGACACCAAGGCGACCGAGTACTGCAATAAAAAAAAGTGTGTCGTTGAGCCGAACTGGGTTCAAGAAAACAGCTGCCCCACAAAGTAAAAAAATCCAACCTACCATTCTCAGCATGTTTAGGTCAGAGGGGCAGTACAAACGCAACCGCCCAACGGCACTGTTGTACAATGCAAAGCTGGCTAAAATGTTAGCGCTGGACCTTCTCCCTTTTTTATTTGTGGAAGGGGTGGGTTTCCTTGAATTTGTGTCAGCCATCTGCCCTAAATGGAAGGTTCCCAGCCGGTCCTATTTCGCAAGAGTTGCTGTTCCAGCACTACATCATGATGTGCTGGAATAGGTCGGACAAGCTTTGCAGCAGAGTGCTTTTCAAAATACCCACCTGACAACAGACATGTGGACCAGTTGCCAAGCCACTGATTACATGTGCATCACTGCACACTGGATCTCTTTTTTGGGGGTTAGAGATAAGCTATCTGCACAAGGTGCTGTTGACACAGCTGCGATTTTTGAAGGTACTCGGAAACATGCAACTGTAGCCATGTTCGCCATGGAGAAATCTCATACTGCTGTAAACATTTTGGAAGAGTTTCACAGCAAGGTCTTTGAATGGCTGCGCCCAAGAGGGCTTAAGATTGGTTTTGTTTCCACAGATAATGGCAGTAATGTACTTAAGGTCATGCAGCTTGGTTCCTATTTCAGAGTGCCGTGTTTGGCGCACTGCATTTAACATTATAGTTCAAGACTTTCTGAAAAAAGAAGCCATAGTCAGCAACTTACTGACCACCTGCCGGATAATATGCACTCATTTCAGCCATTCTTTTAAAGCTCGGAAGCAGCTGAGTATCATTCAACATAACTGTAGAATGCCAGTCAAAGCACTCATCCAGGAGGTGGCAACACATTGGAACTCAACTTATTACATGCTTGAATGTCTGTTTGAGCAGTACAGACCAATCAATAAATATGTCATGTGAAGAGGAGATGCTACTGTGGAAGGCATGACCCTTCAGATCGACCAATGGTGCCTAGTTTAATGCCTGACTGAGATGCTTTTTCCTTTCGAGGTCTTCACACGTGAAGTCAGCAAGGAGGACTGTACTATGGGCTAAGCTATCCCATTGTTGCAAATGCTAGAGTAACAGCTGAAGGAGGTGTCTGAAGTGTTCAAAGGTGTAAATGAAAAAGAAGAAGCATATGAGTTGGTGGAGAGCTTATCCCGTTGCTTAGCTGACAATACAAAGGTGCAAAATAAGATTTTGACACAAAAACATTACATTTGCGCCACAATTCTGGATCCATGGTCCAAATTGGCACTGAAAAGTAAGACATTAATTCCTTTTTTTGAAGAGGATGTTGCCCAGAACAAAACTTGGACAGCTGAGGCAGCCAGTAAGTTGGAAACTGAACGGCTGGTATTTAAAAGCCTGCTCCGTACACCCACAACCACAACAAGTACTGCAGCAGTGCATCCAGCGTCATGTTTAACTTTGAAGCCTGAGGGCAGTGCGTTTGGCTCAGAACACTCACCAACACTATCGACAACAGCAAGAACCGGATCATCAGACCCAGTAAACTCGTTAAAGGATTGGTATTTACAGCAAGGACTTGCTAGGTCCAGTGCTGATGCTAAGACAAAAGAGGCCGAACAAAGTGTAGCACCCCTCACCATTGAGCGGATGGTCCAGGCCTATCTGGATGACCTGACAGAGGTGTACATTGATCATAACCCATTGCGGTATTGGTATGGGAAAAGTGGTCAATGGCCACTGCTCAGCTGGCTGGAGATAAACTATCTGGTTTGCCCTGTCGCAAGTGTGTCTTCTGAACGTGTTTTGAGTGCTGCTGGTTCCATTGTAACAGTGAGAAGGACCAGTCTCTCGCCCAAAAATGTGGAGAAGTTAACCATGATCAAAATTAATCAGCACTTTATACCACCGAATTACACAATACATGAATCAACGCAGGAAGATGAGGACATCGGCTCAGGTGACGGGTGAAGCGTCTTAGATGATGATTACTTAATTCTGGTTGAACTGCCAGAGTTTTTCAGACGAGCTATACTTCCCTGAAAACTAGACTTCCACTTCTTACCGTCTTTCTCCCTTATTGACTTTTATTTGTGTGTCTGTCTTTTTGGTTGGAAACTTCGAATCACAACAAATCCATCACCACCGTATTCTAGTCTTTTATTTCCATATATGAGTTTCAGCTTTCTGCATTTCAGTCCACTCCTCCGAGTCCTGCTCCTCCATCCTCCTGAATCGCCCTAAATCTATTTCCCTCAAGCCCGATGATTAGCATAACAGAAGAAAATCTTGCCTCGTTGAGTCCCTCCAAAAGAAGTGGAACATGATGATGACTACTATAGCTATCCTTCTTTCCGAGCAGAGAGAGACTGTCCATTAACTGAAGAGGAGAAGGAACAGGTCATAAACCTAATGATGACATGCATTGGACGCTGACTGAGTGATTTTTGTTGTTGCTGTTTATAGTGCATGAAGTTATTCATTGTGTACTATTACCTAATCTACACACTAAAAGTAACTCAAGGCAATGTTTGTTTCCCTTCTCGTTTTTTAATAACAAATTTGTACTTCTACCAATCCATTGCATTTTGAATATGGAAAGGGGACTCAATCTGTACAATGCACACTAAGTTGGACAACACCATGATGATGACCACAGTGACATAATATCTTCGCAGTCACTCAGTAGGATCCAAGATGATTGATGGAATAACTCAGGGTGTTTCATGAGTGGAATAAAAGGCAAACAAGTTAACAACAACCACTGCAGACCTACAGGTCTGTGTAGTGGTGGAGTCGAGTGTGGTGGTATGACTGAGAGTGGTGCATTGATTTAGTCACTTAATTTGTAAAATGCTATGTTGCTGTATATTATGTGCTTTGTCTGCCTCTGTCCCCCCAAAAAGTACGCTAAATGGAGGAGGGGTCACGGCTGGTGCCATGGGCCTGCTCTGTCCTGTTGTTGTTGGAGGTTAATGCTGGAAACAGACTAGAGAAGACATGATGTATCCATGCCACCTCTGAAAGTGTTCTTGTTGCACTCCACCATAATTTATGCATTTTTTTTTCTACTTGATCTTCAATATGCCTTTTGTTTTTCCATCTACATTTACAGGCCAGCCCTTACCCTGTGCTATACTGGGTAAAACAACTCACAATTACCTGACCAATAATTCTACATCTGCCAGGCAGGCAGTGGCGTCACCCAAGATTGATGGCCGGAGCGTCCATGCAAGGGAGGACCAAGAGGAATGCCGAGATACAACTCCCCATTTTAACCAGGATAACATACAGTAACAGTATCAACTTTCATCATATTTTAAATAATTTGCTTCATTTGTTTTCTTCAATCATTAGTACTGTGTGTTGTTTTTATTAGTATGTTTGCTCTCTGCTTATAATTCAAATCATCCCTACAGCTATTCTTGAATTTCCTTTGCTATCTTTAATAGTAAACCCGGGCAGGTACAACAAAACAGAAACTGTATGTAATTCAGGTCTCTGAGGGCAGACAGGCAAGGCAAATTGCATAATATACTGCTGCCCTGTACTGTCTAATTGTAGTTAGTAAGTACTTCATTAACCATCAAGTTATCATTATCAACATGCATGCTTTTCCTTTTTCTCCCTTAACAGATTTATGGATATGGTTGTCTGCCAAGATTGTTTTTTCTTTTGTTGTTGTCCATGTGTACTGTTTTTCTTTGTCAAACCTTTCCCTAAACCCCCCTTTCCAACCATTCATCAAACCCTAACCCTCTTCCCCCGACCCCCGACCCCCGGGCGGTGTGACTTATTGAGGTGTAACTAAATTAAATGGACACCAATAATTTATCACATGCTTGCTGGGGCGGATGTGGCAAAAGTAACACTAATTCAATTTCAAAGCAGGACGAGGATATTCTTCTGCTTGCCCACCCATGAGCAGTATATATTCACAAGGTGATTTTTTTACCAAAGGAACCTAATCCATCAGCATTAATTGCCGGCATCGTTTGGATTTGTTGTCATACTCCCACACAGCACTAACGGTTACGCTTGTATTGAGTGTACTGTAGGTAGGCCTAGTCGAGTGACTCGACACAACTAGAGTTTGTAACTCTATGTACTAGGCTATCCCCACCACCATTATGTTTTATTGGATTTTTGCACATTATTGTTTGGCAGTAAGTTTTGTACTATACTTCGTTCTACTACTCCTCCAACAGTCTCTCTCAGGCGACTGACTGTCTCATTTTCTTTTTTTGCAAATGCTACTGCCAGTGTCTACTACCACCACAACCAATGGCATGTTGGGAAAGAAAATCATAAACACCATGCAGCCATCACTGTGCTTAAGTTAATCTTCAAGCACAGGTAAGAGAGGAAGTTTGGGGGAGGCATAATTAATAATGGGAAATATTTCATTAATTCAATTTCACACACCCCTTTGAGTCCAGTTGCAGAATGCATAGACTAGGAGGAGAGGAAAAAGTCCAATTGTCCAACGAAAGTTAACCCCAACGCCCGATTCCCACCCACCAAAAGAAGAAATAAAAAAAGGGGCAATTAACTGGGTCTTATCGGCGGGCTCGCCTCTCTAGGAGGACACGGACTTGCTCCTCTTGCCAAGCGACGCGACACTTCAACGCACGGCAATTGCATCCACAGGGGGGCAGCATTGATGTAAGATGGGTGGCAGCGGGCGGCTGCCAGACGGTGGCACCGTAACGCTGGAGGGGGTGGCTGGAGCCCGGGGCATTGGAGTAAGCTGCAGCTGCTGCTGCCTCCTCCTCCGCCAAAACCACCAGCCGCTGGTATTCCCTTAGTATGGCCTCAAGCTTCCGGCGCCGGGCCTTGGCTGCCAACTCCTTCCTGTCGGGTTTCCCTTTGGAAGGAGTAGCTATATCACGAAAAAAATACTATTGTGAAATATACTCTTAGCAAAGCACTGCAGTAAGACAAATTAATTCTACACATAGTGGCACAGTAACACTAGCAAGCACAGTACATAACATTTGTGGTATGTATCTATCCTCCCACTTCCTCAACCTCTAACATTTGTGGGAGTTTCAGGCATTCAACCACCCATGCATCTGATTCCTATCAGCCACCTATGTATGCATGCATCCCACGTATCCTTCTCTGCCAGTCATTAATGTTAACTGTCGCCCGTCCTTCTTCCTTCCACCCTTATTTCCCTTTTTTGTTCAACCCATCCATCAAGGTCATCTGATCTGACTTTTAGTCTTCTCCATAAAACATTCACAGCTGAGTTGAAGTCAAATAGAAGAGGCCATTGGTTACTCAACACTCCCGCCGCTAATGCTTTTACTAATGCTAAGCAAAGGGTGTCTTCAATAACCCTGGGCGTAGTTCGCGAAGTAGCGCTACGCGTAGCTATGCAAAGTGCACTTCGCACTATGCGAGCTACGCGTAGCACTTCGCGAACTGAGTAGTACCCTGTTCGCTCTGTGCAAGATGTTGTTTTCAATGATTGCACAGTGCAGACAAGCCTCCGGCATTGTGCAATCATTGAAAACGGCATCTTGCGCAGTGCGAGCTGTAGTTTTCTGCCGCTCAAGTAGATTTGTACTCGAGCGGCAGCTTTCTCAATGCAGACTGGTAGTTTCTCACGCGAGCAGTCGCGAGCATACGCGACCACTTGCAATGAGAAACCTGACGTCCCCGCGTTGAGAATCTCGCCGGGAGGTTTATTTCCCACGCTCGCGATAGTCAACTTGATGTTGCTGATCGCGAACAAAGAAAAAGTCTTGCCTGGATGTCATTTTGCTTGCTCGCGGTCGCCAACTTGACGTTGAGGACCGCGAGCATGAAAAAAATGACCGCTGCACTATGCTACGCGTGTTTGCACTGTGCTACGTGCAATTCACGTAGTGCGAAGTAGCGCAAACTACGCAAGCATAGCGTAGTGCTTTGCCCAGGCTTAGTCTTTAACCGTTCACAACAACAACATCTTACTTAATATGTCTCAACAGAACAGTATACAGTGCACCCTTGCAGTGAGTGCAATGCATTGTCAATAAGTAAGGATTAGTAATCCATCTTACCACCCCCTGCCACTGCTGCTGGCTCCCCCCTGCGTTGCCTTCACTGCTGGACGGTAGTACGCCTAGAAGAAACATAACACATTTTTTAGATGCGATATACACCTCCCCCTATTTTTCACTAGCAAGATTGAAAAAAAAGTTAATACATACATATACAACAGACATCACTAGTACAAATCAGGTAGTAGGGTCATTCTAGTCTTTGCTTAGCTAGCCCGAGCCATGCAACCCTTTTACCTTTGTGTCTTTTATTTTTGTGCACGTTACCTTGCAGCTTGGTGCGCAAGATGCCTTTGAGCCCACATGAGCTCATACTGCTAATGTATGAGCGCTGTGTACATGGTAAAAAAAAAAGCCACTTTGGTATAGAGTTGTGGTGTTAGTCCATATTGTTTATCCAAAAAATGCAACACTTTTTGGCACGACTGAGAAATGCTTGCAATATAGTACTAACGTGCACCATTTTTCTCATAACAGACGGAAGATTCCCTTCTACGAACCATAGCTTTGCAGATTTTCTGATGTAACCAGTACTAGGTTCTTCTAAGGTGAGGGGTCACTAGAATTCGCTGAGAGATCTTCATTTATAATTTTATATAAACTATATTCCTAGCAAGGGGAGGGTGGTGCTTCCACCACTGTTCAGTTATCATGATTTCGCCTTTTGTCTTCTACTTGTAGTTGTTGTAACTAAGTGTAACGAACTGTAACAATGTTTATTGTTTTAATCTTATGCATTTTGCTGTTGGTGCTGCATTATAGAACAACGTACAGAGCTTGTCAGTTGAAAATAAACTCGGTGGTATTTGGTGTGGTCTTACACGAGTGAGTGAGCGAAAGGGTATGCAATGTGCATGTGCATTGCTTCCGCGACTGAGAGGTCGGGAGTGTTCTAATCTGGGTTGTCTACTCATTGGGTATGGGGGGGTTCTGAGAGCTAATAGTAATGAGACACTGTCTATAATTAGTTAGTCAGGGGATTGTGGTGGGTTCTCTGATTGAGGTGTGAGGAAGGTCTAACCTCCCATCACCAACGTCGTATTTTCTTGTGCAAAGTTCTGTATGTGCAGAATCCCTACAACAGTAGTAGTATGTCCTATCCTATCACAAATAGTAAAATCTGGTTGGTTATTTTGTTGGTGGGAATTGTCAAAGCCTCAAGGTTAAGAAAGCCTCAAGATTCAGAAGACTTGAAGTAGTAGAAGAGGACAACCCAAAGGACTGGACTCAATGGCTAGAGCTATTGGTGAACCTGAGTTTTATTTAAAACCTTTCAAATAAAGAGTGGCCAACTGGGCAAGCTAAGCTACAGACAGAATAGTAGATGTACAGAGAGTCATAGCAGAGGCAGTTAGAGGCAGGGATAAGAAGAATTTTGAAACAGATAGTCTAGATCGAAGAAGAATTGGTAAAAAAATAGCATTAGGAAATGGAAACAATAGTTCGGAAAAAATAAGGTGCAGTAAAAGTTAGGGAATAATAATTATTAATATTAACAACAGGAGGACTTACTGGGCCAGCAGCAGAACCCTCGATAGAGGAGCGGTCCTGGTCCTGTTCCTCCTGTGCCTGGTGTTCTTGGCCAGCTGCTCCCGCCGACTCCAACCCAGTCTTGTTGCTCCTGGATGCTAATCATGAAAGATATAAGAAAGAAAGAGACAAACCTTGATGATTGGTGTGAAACAAATAAAATATTTGTTAAACCGGTCAGAAAAACATTTATGGAAACAACAATTGCAATAAAATTGAGCTATCTAATCTGGTCTACTAGTAGTATAGGGGGATTTGCAGACCGACTAGTTATTATTTATCAACACTAAGCCAACACTAAACCAGTGTTCCATTTTAATTCCAGAATACCAACTAAGCCTAAGTACCACCTGACCTAGCCCACCTCTTCCAGGTGGCACAACTTTCCACTAAGTCTGCATTTCCAGTTATTTTTGTCCTCAAAAATGCATAAATGGAGGACAAATTGTTGGTAGGTTGCTGCTGATGTTCTGCTAGTGCTAAGTCTCTATTACTACTCACTAAACAAACTAAAAAAGGTTCTACTAAGGACTGGGGTAAGCAGCACGTGACGTAACAGAGGGTGCGTCGCGAAGACCAGTAAAAAATTACCAACTCATACCAATAAGTAACTAAACCTAAGTATCAATCAACCACTATCTCTTAGTAACAGGAGGACAAAGGAAGGAGTAGTCCCTCTAGCATTACCTAACTTAAGTTCTCTAAAAGAAACACACACACCGATCGCAAAGTTGCAAACAAGTAAGATTAGTAGCGCCGAGCACATGTGTCATAACAATCACAGAAGATTTTTAAACGTAATTTACCTGCAATGTAAGCAGCTTCATTCTTGCTGGACGGTAAAAAAATATATTCACAATCTATAACACAGAGCAGAAGAACAGACACAAAGTAGTAATATTAAATAGCTACTCACCAAGCCCCGGGACCTCCACTCCTAGCAGGTCCAGCAGGTCCTGCTCCCGGTCCAGGATATCGGACCACTGGTTCGTCAACTGGTTTTGTGTGTGCCAGACACCAGAGCAGCAAAACAGTGCCCGGCGCACCTTTCCCCAATGCTGCCGATGCTCCTGGAGCCTGTACCTGGACCCAGGCCTGCCACCTGCTGCCAGGGTTAAGTGGAGGTGGCGCTGCACAAAAAACCCAGTGCAGCCACCTCAACCTCACCGAATAAGGCCCGTCGCTGCACCCCGGGTTGGTTTCGCCTTCTGCAAGGAAGGCGGTCGCTGCTGTGGCTACGGCTACGAGCTCTGCAGTCCTTTGCCATGGTTCTGGGTAGTAGGACGGGGTGGAAAAGAAAAGTTAGGAATAAAAAAAGTAAGTAAAAGAAATTAAAAAGGCAGGTAATAGAAAAAGAGTGAAAAGGATTGAAAAATACACAAACAGTTGGAAAAAACTCAAAATATAGAATCAGGAAAATAGAGAGATAGATAATAAATAAAAAAAGTTCAAAAGAAGTTTCCACTAACAAAGGATTGAAAAGATACAGGGAGAATTGAAAATCAGGCCCAGAACCATAGCAATAGAGTGAAAAACAAGATGGCCGTGCCCATTGCGACCACGTGGGCTAGTTCGCGCGATATTTCCCCCGCGAGCACGCACAAAGCGCTGCTAACACTTAATAAGCATTCCTGAACAGGAAATACTTATCGCGAATGGGCGGGAGCATGCGGTATGAGACACGGAACAGGAAATAGGGCACTGTCAGCATGCATTACGCGACCCAGAACAGGAAATAACCATCGCGAGCAGGTAGGACAAGTGAAAAACAAGTTGACTGCGCCCATTAGCGAACTCATGGGCAAGTTGGCAATCATGAGCACTCAAACCACATCGCAAACGGGCGGGAAAAGCAATCTCCGCCTCTTCACGAAGGTTCTGCATGCTCGCGGAGATTTAGAGCAATTTTGCGATAATTTGCATAGGACAACTACATAAATTCCACCCACCCCTACTCACACACCTAGGCAGTAATGCAAAGAATCAATCACACTCCCATTTCCTCACCTATAGAGTTATACACACACCACCTCACTTATTCAAACATATACTAACACATACTGTCTCTCTTATACAATCACTGATACAAGTACACAGTCACCCATACAGCCACTCTCATAATTACCGACTCTCACGTATAGTCATTTATATACTCCAAGTCTCACATACACTGCCTTTTACATATGCAGTTACTTGGGCATGTACCACTGAGACATCCAATCTCTCACCAACATACCCATACACACACTCACCCGCCCATACAGCTGCTTCCACATGCACTCTTGAGCCCATACACCCAGTGAATAAACCACACATCTATGCACAGTCACAGTCACACACCTCCCACCCACCCAAACACACACTCATTCTCCCATACAAATGCTCAGGCAACTAATCAATAACCCATATAGACACTCATGTAGCTACTGACCAACACATGCAGCAGCTTACACAACAACAGATATACTGATACATGCATTCAGACAGTTTAGTCACTAACCCATGCATTCAGTAAGACACATTTAATCACTCACTTATACAGTCAGTCACGCACCTACTAAATCCTCCATCCAGACACTTATACACCCTCTCATTCTTCAATACAGCTTGGCATATAAATAAAACATATTTAAACTTTGAAGATTCACACAGTCACTGGATGATGTCATCAGTGATGTCATCAGTTATGTAATTTGAGATGTTATCAGTGATGTCATCAGTGATGTCACTGACCATGTCATGAATGATATAATATGTGACGTCATCAGCAGTGCATTGCGGGGGCACGAGTTATAGTTGTAGTTAGCTGAGCTAACTATAACGGGGAATTTCACTCACTTTGTACGAGTGAAATGTCCAACTAACTATAACGTACCTGAAACCTATGTTTTTTTCAGTGAATTTTATATATATATATATATATATATATATATATATATATATATATATATATATAGCTACTGGCGGTCGCCAGTAGATAGTTATAGTTAGGACCTAGTTTCCAAATGATCCTCGTTTTTTTTTTCCCAATAACTTTGGCGCCGTTTGACGAATCTTCACAAAATTTTCAAAACTTATGGCCCGCTCCAGTCAGCTCCTATCCTGAATGTTTCGGGGTGATTCGCCAAGCGGGGGCCGAGAAGAAAGGAGGATCCGAAAACATGTTTTCTCCATGTTATTTCCCATTTAGACACGACTACAGCCCGAACTGCTGAACGGAATTACACCACATTTGGCAGAAAGGTAGCCCTTGGTTCAGAAAGAGACATTTTTGTTAAATGGTGTAAATCCGTTCAGTAGTTCCTGAGAAATTAAAAAAATAGTGTTCAAAATATCAATTTCCCATAGGAAAATTTAGACACGGTTACAGCTAAAACTGCTGAACGGAATTACACCAAATTTGGCAAAAAGGTAGCCCTTGGTTCAGAAAGAAACCTTTTTTTTAAATGCTGTAAATCCATTCAGTAGTTGCTGAGAAAATAAAAAAATAAAAGTTGATATCTATGGCCGCGGTGGATCCGCAGACTCTCCCGACCAGGAGCTTTAATCTAATTGGCTGTCAACACTGCAAACCAGGAAGTGTTGGCAGCCATCAGAATCGAGTCACAAGAAAACAGACAAACAAATGCGTAAAACAAGAAAAGGGGGCAGGGTAAAAACACCCTGAACCCCTATGCCTGCTTAGGGGGTCCCACAAGGACCCCCAGGGTAAAAAAAAGCATGTTTTTTTTTAAATCGTCAAAAGTCGAAGACGATCCGCGGATCCTGCCGCGAAAGTAAAAAAAACGAAGCGCGGGCTCCCATGCTTCGTTATTATTTACCCCCCCGGGTGGGCCAATTCCCGGGGGCATGTTATATTATGATTGCAGGGGCCTAGGGGGGCCCCCGCAGCACCGGGGACCGCCACCCCTGGGGCTTTCCTTAAATATTTGGGGGGCACATGCCCCCCCGCAGCCCTGGGGACCACCACCCCCCGGGGCTTGTTTTTAAAATGTGTGGGGGGCCTTGGCCCCCCCAAGCCATTGGACCAACCCCCGGGGCTTTCCTTAAATATTTGGGGGGGCACATGCCCCCCCCGCAGCCCTGGGGACCACCCCCCCGGGGCTTGATTTTAAAATGTGTGGGGGGCTTTGGCCCCCCCCAAGCCATTGGACCACCCCCCCGGGGCTTTCCTTAAATATTTGCAAGGGGCACATGGCCCCCCCACAGCCTTGGGGACCGCCACCTCCTGGGGCTTGTTTTTAAAATGTGGGGGGGCCTTGGCCCTCCCAAGCCCCGGGGTCCACCACCCCCAGGGCTTTTCTTAACTATTTGCGGGGGAGGCACATGGCCCCCCCGGAGCCCCAGGAACCGCCACCACCCAGGGCACAAACTATGTAAATTCGGGGGTCCTGTATGCGCCACAGGGCTGCCTTGCAGAGAGGTGGTTCAGGCCACGCCCCTTTTTACACCTCTCTGCAATGCAGCTCTGTGGCGCTTACTGGATGTTCCTGGTGGGCTAGTTGGACCCCAGGGATCCTCAGGATTCATGGGAACTTAATCCCCCAACTTAAAACGCGCCACGGGGCGCGTTTGCACAGTGGTGAAGAGAGGGGGCGGGGCCTGAGGCAACATGTGTCCAAACACGCCCTGTGGTGACTTTTAAGTTGGGGAATTAATTCCTTTTCAATCCTGAGCCAACTAGCCCACCAGGTTCTTCCAGTAAGCGCCACTGCGCTGCGTTGCAGAGAGGTGGTCCAGGCCATGCGCCTTTTTACACCTCTCTGCAACGCAGCTCTGTGGCGCTTACTGGAGATACCTAGTGGCTAGTTGGACCCCAGGGACCCTCAGGAATCAAGGGGACATAATCTCCCAAGTTAAAATGCACCACGGGGCGCATTTGCACAGTGGTGAAGGGAGCAAGTGGGGCCTGAGGTGACATGTGGGCAAACACGCCCTGTGGCGCCTTTTAAGTTGGGGAATTAATTCCTCTTCAATCCTGAGGCCCCCTGGGGGCCAACTACCCACCAGGTGCTTCCAATAAGTGCCACTGCGCTCCGTTGCAGAGAGGTGGTCCAGGCCATGCCCCTTTTTACACCTCTCTGCAACGCAGGTCTGTGGCGCTTACTGGAGGTACCTGGTGGGCTAGTTGGACCCCAGGGACCCTCAGGATTCAAGGGGACCTAATCCCCCAAATTAAAATGCGCCACATGATGCGTTTGCATAGTGGTGAAGGGAGGGGGCGGGGCATGAAGTGACATGTGTGCAAACACGCACTGTGGCGCATTTTAAGGTGGGGAATTAATTCCTCTTCAATCCTGAGGGTCCCGGGGGGCCAACTAGCCCACTATGTACCTCCAGTAAGCACCACTGCGCTGCATTGCAGACAGTTGGTCCAGGCCATGCCCCTTTTTACACCTCTGCAGTGTAGCTCTGTGGTGCTTACTGGAGGTGTCTACAAGGGGACTTAATCTTCCAAATTACAACGCACCAGGGGGCGCGTTTGCAGAGTGGTGGAGGAAGGGGGCATGGCCTTTGACTACCTCTCACCAATCCCACTGTGTGGGGATTACTGGCGGTAAAAGGTAGGCTAGTTGGCCCCTAAAGGACCCCCAGCAGTGAAGGGGACCCCATCCAAGAGCGCGCCAGGGAGCGCATTTGTAGAATGGTGGGCAAAGTGGGCGTGGCCTGGTATGAGCACTTACCAGTGCTGCTGTGTGGGAGTGACTGGAGGTAATAGTTTGAAAAGTTGGCCCCCAAGGATGTCCTTGGGGGCCAACTACCCCTCTTGTTACCTCCAGTAAGTCCCACACAGGGGGATTGCTAAGACCTCTTCAGAGGCCATGGCCCCCTTTCTCTACCACTCTTCAAACGTGCCTCGTGGCAGACTATGGGATGGGGATGAAGTCCAATTTAGTACTGAGGGAGTTTGGGGGCCAAAAATCCCTCCTGGTACCTCCTGTAAGTGCTACGCAGCAGAATTCCTGAGCGTTGGTTGGACGCCCAGCACCATTTCTCGACCACTCTGCAAACGTGACTACTAGTTAAAGTAGCATATTTCTGCACCTCTGACTTAGAGGTAGTTTTAATCCCCCTGCCCTATTATGGACTAGAGCCTTAAGTAGGAGGCCATGCTAATCACAGGGATACTCTAACGCATAGTGTTCCCTAGTGTATGTAGGTGTTTTCACTGTATTCTAAGTGTCTTTTAGCATAGCACTGACTCTAGCCCTGGTTAATCAGAGTCAGCTACCACCAGTACCCATGTGAAAACGTTGTGTGCACAGGATGATTTTGGAACAAGACCTGTTTCTGCTCCTCTGTTGGTTCTTTCTGCACACGCCTTGCTTCTTCCTGCACTTTTCTTCCTCATTGTGGACTTCTGTTGCTTTTTTCTGCATTTCTTTTGCTTCTTTCTGTGCGTTTTTTCTTCTTTCTTCATATGTCCTACCTCTGTAGGCATAGTTAGAAACTACCATTTAAAAAACCTTTGAAATTCACTTAAAAAACAATAGGTTTCAGGCACGTTATAGTTAGAAACTAGCATTTAAAAAACCTTTGAAATTCACTGAAAAAACCATAGGTTTTCGGGAAAGTTATAGTTAGTTGGACATTTCACTCGTACAAAACCAAAGAAATTAGCCCATAACTCGTGACCCGGCAATGCACTGCTTATGATGTCACATATTACATCACTCATGACATGGTCAGTGGCATCACTGATGACATCACTGATGACGTCTCAAATGACATCACAGATGACATCATCCAGTGACTGTGTGTTTCTGTAAAGTTTAAATATGTTTAATATATATAGGGAAAGGCGTATTGAAGAATGAGTGTCTGAATGGATGATTTAGTAGGTGCATGACTGACTCTATAAGTGAGTGATTAAATGTATCTTACTGAATGCATGGGTTAGTGACTAAACTGAGTGAATGTCTGTATCCGTCTGTCTGTTGGTGTGTAAGCGGCGGCATGGGTTTGTGATTAGCTACATGAGTGTCTATCTGGGTTATCGATTGGTTCTCTGAGTATCTGTATGGGTGCCTGAGTGTTTGTGTGGGTGGGGTGTGTTTGACTCTGTGCATAGATGTTTGAGTGGGTGATTCACTGGGTGCATGGTTTCAAGAGTGCATCTGTGATGGAGTGTATGGGTGGGTGAGTGTGTGTATGGGTGTGTTAGTGAGTGAATGTATATCTCAGTGGTACATGTGTGAGTAACTACATATGTGAAAGGCAGTATATATGTGTGTTAGAGTATATAAATAGCTATAAGTGAGAGTGTGTGATTGTGAGAGTGGTTGTAAGGATGAGTGTGTGCTTGTATCAGTGATTGTATAAGATCGTAAGAATGTGCTAGTATTTGTATGAGTAAGTGATCTGGTGTGTGTATAACTGTATAGGTGAGTAAATTGCAGCGTGATTAATTATTTGCATGACTGACTAGGTGTGTGAGTACCTCTATGGATGAGTGGCAGTGTTTGAGTGTCTATATAGCTGTATGAGTGCATAAGATAGTCCTGTACTGAATAACCATAAGTATAAGTGACTGTACGGGTGAGTGAGTGGATGTGTGTGTAAACCTAAGAATCAGTGAGTGGGTACGTAGTTCTTGGTGTTGGAGTGTCTATGGTTTTAAGAAGGTCAGTCTGTAATTTAGAGTGGGTGCATCAAAGGTTCTATTAGGGTGTGAGAAGATGCATCAATTCATCACATGGATGATGTCATCAGTGATGTCATTTGAGATGTCATAAGTGATGTCACTGACCATGTCATGAATGATGTAATATGTGACGTCATCAGCAGTGCATTGCGGGGGCGAGAGTTATAGTTAGCTGAACTAACTATAATGCCGGTTTTGTACGAGTTAAATGTCCAACTGACTATAATGTTACTGAAACCTATGTTTTTTTCAGTTAATTTCTATGGTTTTTTAAATGCTTATTTCTAACTATAACGTGCTCTGAAACCTATGTTTTTTTCAGTGAAAAAAATAAATATATGTATATATATATATAGCTTCATCACTTTAAGATGGCGACTGCAGCAAGACAACAATTGACTTGATCTTGATACTAGTTCTTTTTAATTGTTAGTTAACAATTTCATCCAATTAACTAAATTGTAACATGTACTTGACTGAGCTTTAAGGCACGAAATGCCAACATTGCGAAAGGCACTTGCCGAAACATGTCTGCTTTTCCACACGTTCTAATGGACAAACAATTTCCATATCCCGTGGAAATCTTCTTTTGCTGGAGCATTGATCTGTGACTGTGAGTCTACCGTCACATGGCGGAGGATGAGCATCCTCCCCTGTGAGTGCAGTGGCCTTGGTAGCTTATATATAAACAATTTGGTTAACAGAATGTTTGCCTGCCGCTAAGTATCCCAGCTACTGGTCCCCACCAGTATATTTTTTACAATCATATAAAAACAACAACAAAACTAAGATATCCATGGAAGCAACAATTCCCAACAATTCTTCTTGTTTGGTTTCTTAAGTTGTTTTTATTCTTTCTTCAAGTTTTATTTTCCATGTCAATAAATCCAAAACAGCCTCAAATACTGTGAGCAGTTAGACAAACGCCAACAAGTGCTTTGCACTCCACTGCGCTTCTTCAGGGCTATCACAAACACAGAATGATACAAATTAAAATCTAGACATGATCTAAAATCATAATCAAAAACATAATAATTCTATTTCACAACACACTTTTTAGAATTGAAAACACAGTTATTACTCAATTCGTGTCAAGGCTACAAAGAGTACAGAAACGTCATGATCTTCATTAACACCTTTACACATTTTCTGTATATTAGTACCATCTCATAGTATTAGATAGATGATTTCATCACAACAGTAACCCACAATTCACCCTGCTCCAATATAAAAACTCTTGCAAATACAATTCCTGAATTTCTCTAAAAACAACCTCCAAATATATATATATCTCCACAAAGCGCGTTGTACACTCCTACCATAAAACAACACACTGCAGCTCCAAACTGCTTACAAGCGTGTTTTTAATGATATTGGCAAATCAACTCTACGTGTTTGGGAGGGCGAAGCTCCTTGCTCACAAGTAAATTGCTGTACGTACCGTCATTGTTTAAATGTGTTTCCATTTTACATCACCAACAACAGACTTCCCATTACAATTATTGCATATTTTAACCAAAAGTTGCTGGCCGTGTAGAAAGGTAATAAATGCAGTCCTTGTTTATATTTCGGATGTGTTTCTTCACCTTGCATTCCTTGGGAGGATTTCATCTTTACAGATGTGTTTCTTTTAATTTTTTTCTTGCAACGCAAGCCTCTTGTATACTGTATATAGTGCATACAGTGAACTGAGAAGCTTCTAGGTGTCACAGCTGTTGAAATATGGACAGTGCCAAAGGAAAAGAAAATGTGATGCTTGTAGGTACAGGGGAAGGTTGTGTGTATGGAGGATGTTGTAGTGGAGGAAATGTACAGAATTACAGCAGAAAGACAAAGTGAAAAGAGGGTGCTAAGGAGGAAAGAGATGAGAGAGCTATTCAGATTCAGGAGTTCAGAAAGATGTGAGGCAAACAGGGGCATAAGGTCAGATCAGATTTCAAGACTGCAGAGGAAAGTGGTGTGAAGGGGAGAACAGGAAGACACTTGGAAGAGCACTGTCCTTTTCAAGAACTTTAGTAATGTTTAATCTAAAGCCCCATATGAACAGAATTGAAAAATGTTCAGTTCTATTTATTCATAACAAATTAATTTTTGTTCCTCATTTATTTGAAACTGCTTGCAAGAATTGCAAAGCTAATAGGTCTGGCTTGTGTTAAGTTCTGGTCTGTTGTTGTACATGTCTGGATGCAAAAAAAATACCCCAAAACAGGGCCAGATATATTAAGGTAAGTGTTTGCAATTACCAAATAGCAAATTTGTGCAATTAGCTATTTGGTATTCGCAAACAGCAATGTATAAATGCGTGGTTTAAACATTTTGCAATTCCCAGTGGGTCGCAAATAGACCTGACTTATGAATATTAATGAGGTAGGTCTCAATTTGGGACCCATTGGGAATCACAAAAATCACAGGGATGGTGGCCTGCTGGGGTCAGCCGACCACCATGTCTATGCTTGCTTTTAAATAAA
Organism: Triturus cristatus; assembly: GCF_964204655.1. Classification (NCBI taxonomy): domain Eukaryota; kingdom Metazoa; phylum Chordata; class Amphibia; order Caudata; family Salamandridae; genus Triturus; species Triturus cristatus. The sequence goes on from NC_140595.1 coordinate 716,914,012, forward strand.
TCAACCTTTTTTTTTCTTTAAAAGCAGTCCATTTTCCTTAAAGATAAATGGGAGCATTTAAAAAAAAGAAAAAATGAAAAGTTTTCTTTTAATTTTTTAGGAGTAGACAGTGGTCCAAGGAACCACAGCCTGCTCTTAAACAATGTTCAAAACAAACATTCACAAAGGGGAAAATGCTCCCAATCCCAATTGCGATGGGTTACTGCCTACTTGAAGCAGGTGGTAAAATGTGAATGTTTTCCAACTGCATTTCAGTTGAAAAACATTCACACATACCACTGCAATTCAGTTTTAGGAAATGCTGCCCTAAACACGCCCCTTCCTAATATCGAATAGCAAACCCAATTTGTGATTCGGTAATAGGTTACCAAATTACAAATAGGGATTTGTATATTTCAAAAAGCCTTTCAAATAGATTTTCTATTCTGCGAATCGGCCCTTTTGCAAACACAAAAATGCTTTGTAGATCTGGCCCCATGTGAGGGAACAAAATGCAATCTGTGTGAAGGACAGGATTTATGATTCCACATTTACCACCTTACGTTTGCATTCATTATAAAGCAGTCTCTGTAACAAAAGAAAAACTGGATATGCAGCTGGAAATTGGCTTAAGTGGAAAGTGGTATACAATTACAAAATGCCATTATTCACAGCAAAGGCTTCTATGCAGTTTCCCCCCCAACCTCAGAAAACAAGAATTGACAAACCTAATAGATCTGGCCAGTAAGATGTATTGACAAAACCAATAGCTTAGATGTGCTTAACAAATCAGGAGCGGATTGTGGGTGATAGAGGAAGCAATGGGAAGTCAGGGTGAGTGGGGAAAAACAAAATAAATAAAGGGTGGGTGAGGAAATAGCATCTGGGCAGGTGGGGAGCAAAGGGCACCATGGGTGAAAGTACCAAGCAATGGGACTGGAGGATGAATGGGGAAAAACAACAGGAATGGAAGTTGGTTGGGAAAAGCCAAGGGAATGAGGGGTGGGTGGGGAGAAACTTGGGAGCATGGGGGGACAGCACACCAAGAAAAGAGATGGCCAGATATAAAAGTGCGCGGTAGGGATGAAGCAATATGGAGGGGAAGTGCGATGGGAGAAGGACAGGGCAAGAGAGTGTGGAGCATGTGTGGGGGAGAGTAGAACATGCGAGAGAAAACATTGAGGAGCACTGAGGGTGGGCAATGAAGCAAACTAGGGTGACAGCTGGAAAACACGAGCACTCTCATGGAGTGCTCCACAAAACAGAAATTCATAGTTCCTGGAAAGTAGACACTGATGGAAGCATAGAAGGAGCCAATCAGAAAACATAGAGGTGGAAAAGTTATGCTCCACTGAATACACAAGCAAACTGGACTGGCCAAAGCAATTAAAGCCAACAAATAGAAAGCAGGGATATTTCAGTGGCTAAACAGAAAGCCAATGGGGAGCAATCGGCAGAGTAGAGTATCAGGTCAGACCCTGCATGTCCCCAAGAGTCCTTTGCGGCCAGACAGCTATGCTGTGTGGTACAGTTTGACCCAAACATCTACATCACATTAGATATAATTGTAAAGTTTAAAAATTGTTTGACCTTTTTAGTATTGCAGATACTGGGAGGTGCAGGTGGTTTTCCTCATAGGTTTGGAGTGTTCATTTCAGACTAAGAAAAGCATTATAGACATGAAGAGCCACCATCTTTAAGAAGATTGCATGCTTTGCCAACAGTAGGCATATAGTTTCAAAAAAGTTACTTGTATATGGGTGGTCCTGTGTTAAAACTTGCCACCGTTCAAGAGTCCGGTAGAAAATACTGACTGTTAAGTAAAGGTCAATGATCATATATCCCCATACATGCAGAAGAAAAGTAGAAAAGAACACTTCTCATATCAGTGGCACTTCCTGAAAGGTAATTATAAAAACCTCTCATTTGTCTATGGAAACTGCGATCGAGTCATGTACTACTGTTGACCTGAAAATGCTAGGAGCTGCTGTGCACTTTGAGTACAAGCCACACACTGTGTTGATGTAGGTGATGATGAGATGCTGTGCAGTGCACACTACAGGGGGGGAAGAAAGAGAAAGACAAAAAATCACGCATGAAAAAGAACCTGCTAGGTAGAGTAAGATAAAGGGACCGTCCACGTTTAGTTGTGAATAAAAGAAGATATACTGCCTTAGTATTTGGTGCTGCAGGCATTCCACATCACCTGCAGCAGACCTAAGAGCCATCTCATCCAATTCTGTCTTTTACTTTGCAAACTTGCACGCTTCCTTTTATGATGTGGTGGAAAGTCTCTCTGGTATGAAATGGCAAGAAACAAACATGGCTGAAGTAGCTACTCATACCTGATGTGAAAGAACCGGGAAGCTCTGCTGAATGCTCTGCCACACTATTTAATTAAGTTTACATTACAGTACCAATATGTGAGTTGTGTAAATGCTGCATCTGTTGGGTGAAGATACTACTGGAATACATAATCCATTCTTTCAGGTTGCTGTTCCAACTATTCTACGATACAGCTATATTAGAACATCCACCTTAAATATGAGTTTTAAATTCAACTAAGAGTCAACATTTATACTGATATAAATTTGAAGTGGCAAACTTTACTGACTACGGTAGCTCAAACACTGCACTTACTTGTACAGGGAGCAGTTGCTTGCCTCCACTGCACACAGCTTTGGTTTTAGTGCACAGGAACCCTTTACTACCACACTCAGAGTAAAGAAATTAGAGGCAACATTGACCATGACAAATAAAATATATGCTGTTTACTGTAATACAGTGCAACATTTATATTCCATGCGCTGACTACTGTAATACGGCAAATGGGATAGCCGTTACCTGCCACATGTGTGACAGAGTATTCCCTCTGCCAGACTCTGTCAGCCCCCAACTTTGGACTCAGGGTAGAATTGAAGAGGGAGGAGAAGAGCAGAGCCATTGGAATTAATAATAATAAGTCCATAATAACTAGGGCTCCCGGTTTTGGGGTATATATTTGTTTAACATATCCGTCTAGATTTATCAATGTTTTGGGCTAACTTATTAGTACTTATCCATATTTCTTTTGTGGTTTGCTAATAAGTGAAGTCAAAATTGGTACATTTCCACATTTATTTAACTGATTAACATGCACTCATACTTTGATGCCTGTCATGTTTTAGCAAATTCAGTTGCCAATTATAGCAGAACACTACGCCCACAGGTAAATATTAGCAATTTACTACAAATATATTGTAATATATGCCTGCATTTAAAGATAACCTAACCTTTTTTTTAACTCCTCATGCTATCTATCTACTCGGCTGTTGTCATGGAATTCAGAACAGGCAGCATGGAAAATCACACATTAGAAGCACACTTTTCAGTGTTTTTCCACTTTTAAAAATAAATACAGACAGGAAACAAGTGGGTTTCTGTCTGTATTTATCAGTAAAAATCAGGGAGGCCCGGAAAACTGGGAACCTTAATAATAACGTGCCAATACAGCCACCCCCCCAAAACATGCTGCAGACCCACCAGCAAGGCTCCATTATTGCTGGACATGTAGTCAAGTAATTGTGCAGCGTATATCCTCACCCTACAAAATTGCGGTTGTTAGTTGATTGGGATGTGAATCCTGGTTAAGCAGCAACCACAATCCTTGTCAGGGTGAGGCACAACCAACTTTAAATTAACCTGTGCTCAACCCTCTGGTAGCTTGCCACAGAGCAGGCAAACTTAATCTGGAGGTGATGAGTGAAGCATTTTGCAAAAGTAATAAAGTACAAAACACTACACAAAAAGGATCCCACATCAAGTTAGCAAAATAGGGTTATTTTTAATAAATAAAACAAGTCCAAAATGACAGACATCCAACCAGTAGAATCAAGGGTATGCAAGTTTAAAATGTCAGGCTGACAGCAATGGAGTGGGGGCCAGCTACAGGAACCCAGTCAGGCCCACTGAACAAAGTACCTTCATTCCGGGCTTGTGGAGCATCACGAAGGTCCGCGTCGAAGATGTGTCGCACAGTCGAAGTGTTGCGGCAGTTCCGAGTTTCGGCGAGGCTGCAATGCAAGGTCCTGTTTTGTCAGAGTCCGTGTTACCACTTGCACGGGAGCAGAATGTTGCCAGTTCCCAACGCCCCTCCAAGGTGTTCCCGCAACGCGCAATTTCTGTATTTGCACGATGCTTGAGAACCCCCAGGGGGGGGAAAGGGGATGGGACAGAGAAGAGACTGCTCACACCGTCTACTTCTTGCTTCAGCGTCAATCGTCTACTGTTGGCTTTTTCTTCTGACAATAGTGTTGCTGCAAGAAACGTTTCTTTAATTACTTTAAGTCTTGACCCCTCCTGTAAACCCCAACACCCCCTCTGTAACTCTACCTATCCTGAAGTGGTGTGAACTTAGCTCCTCCTCTTATTGATAGGGCGAACCTTGACCTTGTTCTCTGTAACAATATAGATTTGATATTTACTAAGCTTTTTTACCCATTGCCTCTAGTACCTTGTATACATATATCTACAGGGTCCACTCCTCACTATTCCTCACCTCCTCAGGTCAAGTTGTTCTTTTAATGTGGCGGTTACTTCTTAGTATATATTAGGATCTTCTTTTACGGTCTGCTCGTCCTGACTAAAACTCTTCCTTAGTTTGTCGAGGGGAAACCTTCCTGCTTGTGTCTTTTTATTGTCTTTTACCTAGAGGTAATTTCACTTCTATATTTTATCTTACAACTGGCTTAATATCTGTATCTGGCTTTTTCTTCTACCAATACACATTTTGTCACCCTTTTCATGCTACTGTACTGATACTTCCAAAATACGACTTGGTTTAGCCGTCTCTTATCGCTCTGGTAATTTCTAGAAGAACTGTGCGCCGGCTTGACAAAACTCTCGACTAACGCTAGGCGCACCACAACAATGGAACAGTCTTACTGTAGGCTTGAGTATTTTCCACTAGAAGCTGGGACGTCACTAGGAATGCGTAGGCCTTCTCTGCAACTGCGGACTTTGAATTTACTGAGGAAAATCAAGTGCGTGCTATCTTCCTCACGGTTCAGGTGAAGTGCGCCTCAGAACGCACTCGACACCTGAACGACAATGATTGCTCCGAAAGACTAGAATGCGCCACATAGTTTCCTACTGCGGTCAATTGAACCGCCATCTTGGAAACTACAAGTGGCTCTTTTCTTAGTTCCTTGCCTTGACCTATGCTTTAGAGCTAATATGCTCACGGAGAATCTTGTCTTGGGCGGTTTATTGGTGATCCTGACATGTTTCATCATTGAGGATCCCGTCGGCATGGGCTTGCGATGCAAAGTCCGGTGTCGAGGATGAGTCATGCCGTTGGGGTGATGCATCCATTTTGAAGAGCTGCGTGGCTGCCTTGTCATCAAGGGTGTCATCTATGAGGAATGCAAGGGCGTGCACTAAGGATGCGTTGTGCAGCAGCAGTTCTGATGAGGTGCCTGGCTGTAATACAGGGGGGAACAACCTTTACAACGCAACTTTTACAACGCACTACACTTACAACGCATTTTTTACAACGCAAAATCCATAACAACGCATTGCATTACAACGCATGACACTACAACGCATTTTTAAAAACTACCTTTACAACGCATTCCATTACAACACATACTACCTTTACAACGCATACCATTACAACACATAATATTACATTACACTATCCAACACTTACCCTACTGTTGCACCCCCTGGAGTTAGAATAGTAATTTTTACCCCTATACTATCCAACACTTACCCTACTGTTGCACCCCCTGGAGTTAGAATAGTAATTTTTACCCCTATACTATCCAACACTTACCCTACTGTTGCACCCCCTGGAGTTAGAATAGTAATTTTTACCCCTATACTATCCAACACTTACCCTACTGTTGCACCCCCTGGAGTTAGAATAGTAAATTTTACCCCTATACTATCCAACACTTACCCTACTGTTGCACCCCCTGGAGTTAGAATAGTAATGTTTACCCTTATACTATCCAACACTTACCCTACTGTTGCACCCCCTGGAGTTAGAATAGTAATTTTTACCCCTATACTATCCAACACTTACCCTACTGTTGCACCCCCTGGAGTTAGAATAGTAATTTTTACCCATATACTATCCAACACTTACCCTACTGTTGCACCCTCTGGAGTTAGAATAGTAATTTTTACCCCTATACTATACAACACTTATTAAGTAATTTTTACTCCTATACTATCTAATACTTACCTTAAATGCAATTTAATATTATGCGTTGTAATGGTATGCGTTGTAAAGGTAGTATGCGTTGTAATGGAATGCGTTGTAAAGGTAGTTTTTAAAAATGCGTTGTAGTGTCATGCGTTGTAATGCAATGCGTTGTAATGGATTTTGCGTTGTAAAAAATGGCACCACTTGCAGGGTAGACTCACAGTTGGCAGAGTCCAGATACTAGAGTTGAGGTTTTTTGGAGCCATCTGTCCCTGAGGATCAAGTCAGAAGACCAGCCAACTAGCCCTTGGAGTCACCCTGGGGTCCTTGGTTTAACATATGAAGATACTGTCCTTCTCACCCAGGAAAGAGGACAGTAGAAAGCAGGTCAGCTCAGCAGGGCAGAAGTACTTAAGAACAGCAGTAATCTAGGAGAGTGGCAACCTTTCAGCAAAACAACAGTCCTTCTTCCTTTTTTATTTTTTATTTTTATTGAATGCATATCCAGAATAAATTAAGTACAAATACAAACTTAAGCTTAAACCAAGAAGATAACATTTTACAAAAAAAGAACATATAGTAATACAACAATAATACATGCATTTCGTACAGGGGCATAGCTAATTCGTCCTCACTTCTCTGCTCCATTTGGCGACGAGCGCCCAGATCATCATGCCCTTAACTCTTGCCAGTCTGCCTCTGCAGGCATATATAGACATCTCTTGTTTATATATCCCGAGGAGCCTAGCAAGCCACATATAGAAGTTTGGTGGTTCCTGATCTTTCCATCTTGTGGCCAAAAGTAACCTATAGACCGCCGCCCCGAGGAACATACCATATTTTTGTTCAGTATTGAGGCCCAGGGTACTATCATGACCCAGGATCAACAGGGTCGGAGTTAAAGCTGGTCTAAAGCCAAGCAGTAATTCCCAGAAGCCCAAAAGGCCATCTTTGAGTAGAGCCAGTTTGTCACAACCATAAAACATATGGACCAGGGTGGCCGGACCGGACCCACATCTAGGACATTTATCATCGGCCCTCATCCCCCAATGATGTAGTTTAGCATGGGTAAAGTATAGATTGAATACCGTTTTATAGATTTGGGCTTTTAAATTTGATGTTAAGAAAATTCCAGCTGTTAGAGACAGGGTCATATAAATATATACATCGGGGTTACTGAGGTTAGCTGCCCAAGCTGCTTCGGTTTTTTCTAAGTCGTCCGGGCTTTTATCAATAAGTATTTTATAGTAATCCCTGATTCTACTCGTTTCCCTGGTTGCTGTTTCTAAAAGCGGAACCTCCTCCATCTTGATCTTTGGCTTCCGTGTGATAAGGATATGTTTGATCTGTAGGAATTTAAAGTATTGATTGTCAAGGATGCCAAAGACCTGCTGTATTCTAGGGAATTGAGCCTCTTGGACCTCTTCGGCCCCCCCACAGAAATCGCCTATTGTACAGGTCCCTTGTTTTTCCCACCTTTTCCCCAGATCGTCATTTGCAAGGTGGGGCAACAGTGAAGAGTGCCATAGAGTATATCTAGAAAATCTTGGAATACCCATAACCTTAGAAACCTGCTTCCAGACTTTCCATGAGCCATAAATTACTTTAAACCGCACCTTTTTAAAATAGCTGGGATCGAGTTGTCTCAGTAACACCCCAGAGGCTTCTCTCCCAAGCGAGAGTTCGTAGGTATATTTAAGCCCTGTGTTATTTCCTTATTGCTGTTAAACGATAGGAGAGTGGTAATCTGGAATAGAAATGCTGCCCAATAGTACTTCATAATATTTGGGACTGCGAGACCTCCTCTTTCCTGGGGTAATGTTAGGTATTTGAGACTTCGTCTGATATTCCCGTATTGCCAGATAAACCTAGAGAAAGTTGTTTCCAACATCTTCAATAGCTTATCGTCAACTGCCAGACGTATAGAGCGAAACAGATACAGTATTTTCGGCAGTATAGTCATTTTTAAATAATTACCCCTCCCGATGATAGAGAGGTGTAGCCCATTTACCCTCCTTAAGTCAATCTCAATATTTTTGATCAGCGGTATGAAATTGATTTTACTAATTTCATCGACCTTGGCACTTATTCGCACACCGAGGTAGACTGCTGAGGTTGCTCTCCTGGGATCGACAAACTCAAGATTGTCTGTGCATACTACTATTGTTTTCCCAGAATTTAGAGCATAACCAGAAAAGCAGCCAAAGGCCTCGGCAATTTCCCCAATTGCCGTGATTGACTCAGCTGGATCGGGAGTGAGGACCGCGATGTCATCAGCGTACGCCAAAACTTTTGTCTCAAATCCACTCGTACTTATTGGTGCAATAAGTCTAGACTGCAACAATTTCTCAACTAATGGGTTGATGTAGAGAGCAAATAAAATTGGGGAACATGGACAGCCCTGTCTAGTCCCTCTTGAGATTTCAATATTGCCAGATATTCCCCCCATCAGTTGGAGTCTAGCTGTTGGCAGATGATACATTGCCTTAATAGCTTTTACCAGGTGTGGGCCAAAACCGTTCTGCTCTAGTATCAACCATAAAAACTCCCACGACACCCGATCAAAGGCTTTTTCGGCATCGAGTAGGATCATGGCAATCTGGCCTCCCGTCCCAGACATGATGTCGAAAAGAGAAACAACTCTGCGAATGTGATCCGTTGTTCCTTTTTCGGGGATAAAACCATGTTGCCATGGGGAGACCAGATGTCCTATGACCCGCCCTAGCCTAATGGCCAAGCTGCAAGATGGTGGTCGATTGAGACCGTAGGTGCACAGAGTGCTGAGTGCGGATGGCTTCGGACATTTGAAACGCTGCCTTAAAAGGGGGAAAAACTCACGGCTGTCATCATGAATACTGCAGGGTGCACCCCAGAAGTATCTTACCCTCAAAAGGTTGGCAGCCACTATCTTCGGCTTCTGGGAGTGGCGATCGGCCTCTCCATTCTGCGATACTTTGCCGGGATCACCGCTGCCAGGTCTGTGGTTCCGTGAGAGGTCCTGTCTCTACAGACGCTGTCGGCTGCCGAGGGGGCGCCTGTGGACTCCCAGACGAAGGAGATGGGTCCGAACGCCGCTGCAGGGGCCAGGTCCAAGGTTTCCAAGCAGACCCCCGGGCTCGTGGTGGGAGAGGTTGTTGCAGAGGCTCCGGGTGCACTGCAGCCCTGTGTTCTTACTCCACGGCAGGGTGGTCGTCGCGGGACGCTGGCGGGTCTGGATCCGGAGAAGAGAGGAAGAGGCGGTTCTTCGCAGAGAGGCCGCCCGGCTGGCCCCTCGGTTGTTGAGTTGATGCGAGGTCCTAGTGGGAGAGCTGATTTGGGTCATGAAAGGAAGCCTAGGGCAGTGGCTCGCTCTGAGCTAAGCCCAGACCCACTACCGAGCACACTTCATGGAGACGGAAATCAGGCAAATGGTCTAGTCAGCACTGAAGGTAGGCCAGCCGATTCTATATCTCAAACTTTGACTCTTAGTTTAAAGAAGGGGCTGAAATTAACGCCGGCTCTAGCAGTGACCTACCCAGAGAGTAGGGCCAATGCAGGCAATATGGCAAAGATGGATACGGACAGTGGGGGCTCCAGGGCCCATATTGCTAATTGCCACAATTTATGCTCCCAGGTACATGAACAACTCCTTAATGATAATCTCGGTCCAGCTACCATTAAGCACACTCTTGAAATCGAGGCAGACGGCAGCAGGAGCAATATCGACTCCGAGAATCTAACAGAGCTCGATAAGGAACCCAGTGAAACATTTTTCTCTGTCTCCGACGGCGACGAGTGGACTGAGGAGTCAGCAGACGATACAGACCTAAGCTATAGTGAGGAGGAAGGTGCAGCTGGTCCCAAATGTAATACTATTGAGAGAAGGAAAAGGAAGAGCGGTGGTGAAGAGCTCACCTGGGACTATACCCCAATGAACCAACTGTCAGATCCTAAGCTTAGTTCACCACCGGCCCTTGCTTTATCTGACTCAACTCCTCCAACTCTTCCAACATTAGAGTCTATTTTCCAGGCTATCTCCTTGCACCATGAGGAAACTCGCCAAGATAATCGCAAGGCACAGCTGGCCACGCGTAAAATGCAGGGAGCTATGCGTAAACTTACGAAAACCTGCAATTCATTTGGGGAACGTCTAACTGATCTTGAGTCCAGGATTGTCATCGCGGAATCTGACGCTGCCTCAACCCTTGTAATGGTTGGATCTCACGAGGCACAGTTAGTGGATGTTAGATGGAAACTGGAGGAGATTGAAAATTTCCAACGGAGATCCAACCTCAGGATTCTTGGGGTTCCTGAGGGGGCTGAGGGAGCAAATATACGTTCTTTTGTGGTTGGCTTATTGCGAGACTCTCTACCTGAGCTTACTGGCTAGAATTGGGCTCTCGAGATCCAGCGCGCGTATCGGGTCCCTTTCGTGCAGAAACTGCCTGTGAAAACAGGGGCCCTACCCCGGGCTATTCTCGTTTATTTCGGTAATTTTCTGTTACGCCAGGCGGTCTTTGAAAAAGCACGGCCTGATTCTAAAAGAATCCACAATGAGATCTCTTATTTCGTCCGTCCAGACTTTTGTCACTCCACTGTCGAAAGGCAGTGGCGTTTACGGCAGCTTATCAAACCATTCCAGGACAAAAAGGCTCAGGCCTTCTTGAATAATCCAGCTCGTCTTAAAGTAATTTTTGAAGGCCAAATAAAAAATTTTGTGTCGGAAATAAAGGCTAGAGAGTATCTGGATGGACTACCTAGTTAAAACTGTTGGGGAAAAAATGCAATGAGGGGGAGAAAAAAATATAATGCACAACTGTCGTTTCAGTCTGTGGTACTGAATTGCTATGGGTACACTCTGGTGAGGGACGAAAAGTGGGGAAGTTTGTTTGAAGCAGCGCCAGCTTACTGTTATTAGCAATGAAGCTCTCAGCACTCACAAGTGCAGCACAACCATCCTGCTCAGACTCAGGATTGAGTCTGTCTGCCCTTACGGTGGGAGCGGGGGAGGGGGGGAGCAGGGGGGGGAATCAAGAGGGGGGTGGGGGGAGGAGGTGAAGGTGGGGGAGCAAAAGTGGGGAGGGGAAAAAGCATATCCAGAAATCACTAAAATTGCTGGGTCAAATAAGAGGGACAAATCACAGGCGTATGGGTATGCTAACGGGGATACTAATGCAAATTTTCAATAATGGAATGAGGTTGAGAAGACTCTGCGGAGAACTTTTGGTTTATGGATCTTATCTAAGATGGGGAAGTTAACTATATGTTCTTGGAATATTGCTGGGTTAAACGATCGGGCTAAGAGGGCAAGGTATGCAGAACTTATCAGAATGAACCCTACCGATATAATTTGTCTTCAGGAGACTCATATTCCATGGGGGACAAGAGAAGTATTAAGAACAACAGGCTATAATCTACTGTCATGCACCACCCAGACATCAAATATAAGGGGGGTGGCTATCCTTGCAAAATCTATGCTGGGAATGGCAAAACGGAAACTAGTGGATACACAGGGTAGATGGGCAATTATTGAATTAGCTATGGGTGGCACGCTGTGTGCAGTCTATGGCTCTAACCAAGACGATCCTCAGATTTTTGAGGAGTTGGAAGTGGAGCTTGCTACCTGGCCTATTCCCTTGATTTTCTGTGGGGATTTGAATATTTCTCTGGATCATGGACCAGGGGTCTACATGGGTCGGAAGCCCAGAGTCTATAGGGCATTTAAATCTTTAATAACTAGTCATGGCTTAGTAGACATATGGACCTCCAAATCCCCTGATAACCCTGGGTACACATACTTCTCCTGTCCACATCAGAAATATGTCAGGATTGATTACTTCTTCTTTACTAGGGATCATGCCCCTCTAGCCAGGATAAGGAAACTCCCTAAAATAATCTCAGACCATAATCCCTTGAGTTTAGAGTTTGAAATTGCTAGCTTTAAAAAACCACGGAGTAGGTGGACTTTCGATCAGAAACTTCTGGTGAATAGCGAGTATATTACAGATATGAAAAAGTGGGCTCAGGAATTCTTCGATATAAATAGGTTCAGTGCTAGTAGGGGGGTGGTGTGGGACACCTTCAAGACTGCCCTCCGCGGCGAGACGATCTCCTTTGTTGCCACAGCTAGAAAACTCCACGAATCAAAAAAGCAACAAGTGATGCAAGACCTAGCTAGTGCTGAAGAAGAACACACTTCGCAGATAGCATTGGGACAGGAGGGAGTCCAAACTCAGTATCGAATTATTGCATTAAAAGCAGAGGCTACTAATTCGTTAAATCAGAAACTCGCCAAGGAATATCAGTCACATCCTAATATTGTCTATGAAACTGGAGAACAAGTGGGCCGGAGGCTAGCGCTACGCACTAGGCAGAAGGTTGCATCAAGCGCCATAACATCGATTAAAATTGAGGGTCAAGTCTATACTGACCAGGAAGATATAATCAGGGAGTTCCAAAAATATTACCAGGCTCTCTATCAAGAGGACATCAATAAAACTTGAGAAGAGGTCGCCCAAGGCATGGCAGGTCTGTTCCCAGGTAATACTCTAGGTGAGTACTTCCTGAGGCGGAAGCCGGGAGGTGTATTATTTTAAAAATATTCTGTGACCACGCATCTTGTTTCGTTTAAATTTTGTTTGCCTTGATTTTAAATACATCCGCTCTGCCAGCTCCCTACCTGCATCCTAGGGCCCGCCTCGCTATCGTTTCTGTCTTCTGTGCTTCTAATCGCCGCGTTTTCGCGGCCGGAGGACTTGACAGTCACCAGCGGGGCCGCCATCTTGGGTGAGGGGTTAAGAGGCGCTCTAGTCACCGCGACCTTCTGGCTACAAATTGAGCATGCCTGCGCAAGCGCGCAGCGGACGCGCGCAGCGGGCGCGCCGGCAGCGCGCCGAAGGCGCGCTAAAGGCAAGCCCGTCTGCGCCCGTCCGCGACCGACCGGGACAAGGGGCAGGTCGCGCAGCCCAACAGTTAAAATATTCCTCCAGCGAGTTACGCTCTCTCCGCTACTCTTGGCCCATCATGCCCCGACTTAAACAGAAACTTTCCTCTTGTGGAATTCTTTCCCCTTGTGGTAGATTGTCCCTCGATCCTCTTCCTTGTGTCCCTCCCACTCCATTGATTAGGAAAGACCTATCTGTTCCCCCTCCAAATACTTCCAATCTTCCTTACCCCTCCAAAAAATCACTGGATTTTTATTATTTGAACACACGGTCACTCTCAAAACACCAACTAGAAATTTTTTACCTCCTCGACACCCTCAAACCCGATGTTCTTTTCCTCTCCGAAACCTGGCTTACGGATGACTCCCTCCCAGACATCCTGGCCGCCATTCCCACAGGATATTACATCTTACAAACCAATCGACCCGCTGGGCAAGTAGGAGGCGGTGTAGCAGCCATAATCCATTGTCAGCTACAGTTTTCTGTTCTTACTGCCATTACCATTCCCTCTGTTGAGACCCTTATTATCAAGCTTGAGTCTTCTCTAACCTCTTTTACTTGTGCTTTGTTTTATCGGCCTCCATACTCTATGCCCTCTTTTCCTCAGTTAGCTGGTGATCTTATCTCTCAACTTATAATAAATAATCCTAGATTAATGATAATTGGCGACTTTAACTTCTGGCCTTCTGATCCCAATGAATCTCATCTCTCCCGTGAATTTACAGATCTTCTTTTGGGTCTCAATTGCACCCAACATGTTTGCACTGCTACTCATATTAAAGGACACATCCTTGATCAGTTATGGACAGCTAATCTGTCCATCTCCTCTTTATCTATTTCCCCCTGCTCCTGGTCTGACCACTACTCTATCCAATTCTCCTTGGATCTACCTCGACCAGTTAAACTCCCAATCTTGGAAAAACTGTTAACCAGAAACTGGAGCCGAGCAAGTAAAGAGGAGTTTTGCTCCTTACTCTCCGCCTCCTTGCCCATGGATACTAGTTGCCTTAACACTCAAGAAACGGCTATCCATAACTGGCTATGTGCGGCCAGTAATACCGTTGCCCCCTGCAAATTCTCCATCGTTAGGCGGCCTCACGACGCCCAGAGGTGGTTTACAGAGGATCTTAAACAAAAAAAGCTTCTCCTCAGACAAGCAGAGCGTAGGTGGAGACGTAGCTACTCTACTAACACAAAAGATACCTTCACTAAACTGCTAACTGCCTACAAAAAAGCCATTCTAACAGCCAAATCCTTGTACTTTTCACAAAAAATCACTAATTCATCTACTACGACCAAAGATATTTTTTCCATTGTTAACGAATTATCTCTTCCTGATAGAGTCACTATTAAATCAGCACCGACCCAGGATTTCTGTGATGCTCTTAATAACTTTTTCATCCAGAAAATCTCTACCATCAAGAAGAGTATCCCTCCGTCCATCCCCCAATCAGTTTTGGGGACCTCACCCAAAAATACTCAGTTCCTTGATTCTATTCCCCTGATCTCCAAAGAAGAGTTCTTTACACTTCTTAAAAAGGTCAGCTCGGGCTCCCCTTCAGACCCTTGCCCTCCCCCCTTCCTCCAAGATGCCTTTCTCTCTTATCCCGATCCCCCGCTTGCGTTTCTTAATAACTCATTACAAACAGGAGTTGTCCCCACTTCCTTTAAAGCTGCTGAAATTATTCCCATCCTGAAGAAACCCCAAGCTGATCCTACCAATCTCACTAACTACCGCCCCATCTCTCTCCTTCCCTACCTGAGCAAAATCTTGGAAGCCCATGTGACACAATGCCTCAGTTCTTTTATTGAACATTCCTCTTTTCTTGACCCTCACCAGGCCGGTTTTAGGCCTGCGCACTCTACAGAGTTGGTCATCCTCGCTGTGATGGATGAACTTCGCAGGGGAGCTGATAACAATCTCTCCCAGGCCCTCGTCCTTTTGGACCTCTCGGCAGCCTTTGACACGGTCGATCACAAACTTTTGATCGACCGTGTCGGAGATGCTGGCATTCAGGGCACTGCTCTAAAATGGATCTCCTCATTTTTGGGGGACCGCTCGCAGGCCGTTCGCCTTGCTACCTTCTCAGCCAAAAAAACCACTCTAACCTGTGGCGTCCCACAGGGCTCTTCTTTATCTCCTTTATTATTTAATCTATATATGGCTCCCTTAATCTACTCACTTCGTAATTTTGAAGTAGTCTGCTTCAATTATGCAGACGACCTTCAACTCGTGTTTAACATCAACCCCACCACTGCGTCTGTTTCCAGCTTCCAGGCCACTTTGTGTTTTATCAGGGATTGGATGAACACCAGCCAACTAAAACTCAACCCTGATAAGACCGAGCTGGTGTTGACCGGCCCCTCGAATCCCTGGAATGACAACTTTTGGCCCCCTTCGTTAGGAACCTCTCCTACACCCTCCAAATCGGTTAAGAGCCTTGGGGTAGTGATCAGTAATGATCTGTCTTTGAAGCCCCAGATTGGTGCAGTTACTTCCTCTTGTTTTTTCCATCTGCGTAGAATCCGGAAGATTGCTAGATTTTTTACCACCGAGGCCCTTACTGTGATACTTATGGCCTTAGTCATCTCTCGGATTGACTATGCCAACTCGCTTTATGTTGGCATTCCTATCTATCAACTTCACCGTCTTCAGTTAGTCCAGAATCAGGCTGCACGTCTTATTACTCACCAATCTCGTACTCAACACGTCCGCCCCTTGTTGAAACTTCTTCATTGGCTCCCAGTTGCCAAACGCTGCTTGTTCAAATTGGGCTGTACCATCTTTAAAGCCCTAACTGGTAGCGGGCCTGTTTTCATTTCTTCTCTAATCACTCGCTACCTCCCCTCGCGTGCTCTCCGCTCGTCTCAGGCCAACCTCCTCACCCCCTCCCGCTTTAACCGGAAAAAACACGGCGGGCTTAGTTTCTCTTACTTAGCACCACACACATGGAATTCCCTTCCTACTGAACTCAGACTTGAAATATCCTATCCTCACTTTAGATCTCTCCTCAAAACTCTCTTATTCGTTCAAGCCTACCAGTAACCTCTCGATCTAGTACGATATTGCAATAGCGCCATGAAACCTTTGGTGTACGTGCGCTCTAGAAGTTCATTTAACATAACATAACATAACAAAGGATGGCCGATCCCGCGCGTGAGGAGCTCGAGTCGGAAATCACAGCTGAAGAAGTCCAACTTGCTTTGTCAACGCTGGCATCAGGAAAGGCGGCTGGCCCTGATAGTATCCCCCTTGAGGTTTATAAAATCTTGGGGTTATCCATCACACCTTTGCTCTAAGACTTGTTCAAGGGGGTACAATATAGTGGAACCCCCCCTGAGTCTTGGAAGGAGACTACTATAGTTATTTTTCCTAAGAAAGGGAAACCGCTGGATAATCCATCGTCCTATCGTCCGATCTCTCTGATAAACTCAGACATCAAAATTTATACAACAGTCCTTCTTCCAGGGAGAGAATCCACAGCTCCAGAAGTGTACAGAAGAGTTGGTGTTTGAGGTCCAATATTTATACTCACTTCTACTTTTGAAGTGGGAAAAGCTTCTAGAGGCATGTCTTTGAAGTGCACAGGTACTGAGCATTCCTTGCCTTGGTTCCAGACTAACTATTTGTTTGGGGGCAGGAAACATCCTAGTCAAGTGTAAGTGGGGCTGTGCTCAGCTCATCCCTACTATCCTCCCTGGTGAAAAGTGTATTATGCCAGGTCGAAATGACAGGTTAAACTGTGCATACAGGCTGCAATGCAGACAGACCTGAGACATGTTTAAAGTGCTATTTCAGTGGGTAGCACAAACAGGGCTGCAGGCCCACTGGTAGCATTTAATTTACAGGCCCTGTGCACAGGTAGTGCCACCGTGCTAGGGACTTACACGTAAAGTAAATATGCCGATAGGTATAAGCCAAACTTACCATGTTTTAAGAAGATAACATAAGCACTTATCACTGGTTGGCAGTGGTAAAGCGTGCAGAGTCCTAAGGCCAGCAAAAATGAAGTCAGCAAAACAGGACGTCTGAAGGCAAAAGTTAGGAGAAAACCACACCAAAGATGCCTGGGCTAACACATGCCTACCCCTCCCCCAGCTGAAGTGGGGAGAACTACTCAACTCCTTGGAAGTTCTCTTCACTAAGGTGGAAAAACCTGGAGAGACAATCAGCATTCCATTGTAAAGTCCTTTCCCGGTAGGGAGATGGAACACCTCAACAGTTTGGGATTCTCACCCCTCATCTTCATTAGCCATCTGAGGGGTCTATGGTCTGTCTGAACCCAGAAGGAAGCACCAAACAGGTATGATCTCAACTGTTTAGTCCCTAGACCACTGCTAAAGTTTCCCTTTTTATTAAATTCCACCTCTGTTGCCGGGGAAGTAAACTCCTATTGATGAAGGCTACATAATGATCCAAGCCCTCTTCGTTCAGCTGCGAGAGCACATTCCATGCCAAGGTCTGAGGTGTCTGTCTGGATAACAAATTCTTTGGATAAATCAGGGGCCTTCAGCACATGTGCTGTGCACATAGTCTCCTTCAGGGTATCAAAAGCGTCCTGGTGTGCCTCCATCCAGATCACATGTCTAGGAGGCTACTTAGAAAGCAGTTCTGTCAAGTGTGCACCAATGGTGACATACCCCTTGGAAAATCTCCTGTAATAATCAGTGAGGAATAAGAAGAATCCCACCTCTGTCTGGGTCTTGGGGGTTCCCAAGCTAGGATAGTTTGGATTTTGGGCTGGAGGGGCTGCACCTTGGCTCCTGCCACTTAGTGACCCATGTAGACTGTTGAACGCTGCCATATCTAGCACATACTGACCACTTGCACTTTTTCCCCTCACAGTGCCCAGACCAGCGGTCTTGTAGATCCCAGGGCTCTACAGGCTTCAAAACCCACCCTTTTTGGCCATGCTGAAACTTGACCTTCTGGTCATACTACCTTTTCATGACTTCCTCTCTGGCTTCTAGATTCTCTTTGGCTTTCTTCCAGAAGCGCGTCATCTGGGTATGGAGTGACAGCATTTAGATGATACTATTCACAAAGAAGTACGTCTGGCTATGTCAGGAGAAGAGAAAAATGAAGACTGAGTGGCAGGAACATTTTGACCTTATGAACTAGGGCATATCTGTTGTATCCCTAATCTTCTTACTTTATAGCTATGTCACTGTGACCATCTAATAAACTTTCAGTGGACTCAGCTAGACATTTTTAAACCACATCTTATCGCCATTTTCTGCGCTCTGCCCCTCATTCACCTGTACGTCTTATGCTCATATACTGAGAAAACACCTCTGCTCCTCCACTTGGTGAGTTGTAGCCCACACCACGATGTGAGGAAGGAACCCATATGATGAAGTATGTCGCCTAACGGTGAGTGAGGGTTCATGTCCTGAGGGAATTCTCCCCTCTTTTTCTACAAAGTACTTGGTCTTAATTTTTCTCTTCTCCTGACACATAGCCAGATGTATTTGTTGTATTTCCTTTCTTAATTGGTTCCTTCCACCCACCCCTCCTCTGTGTTTGGTCTTCCCTAGAATGCTGTGAATGTTCTATGCTGCACTCTTGGGGACCGAAAGAGTTTCTGTCACTGGATTATGGATGTCGTGTTATCACCCATGTTAATAAAGACTCTGATAGTATTTCGGCGTGATGGTGAATATTTCACTGGTGACGAGTGTTGTGAGGAGGACGATGCCATGACACACCCTCCACACATTACCCAGAAGAGGTGAAGAATATGGATAAAAGGAATTAAGAGAGCAAGCAGTGAAAACAAAGACTCTGAGGCAAATGAAGCTCGTAGAGTTAGGACAAACTATAAGTGGACTCATTTAAAAGAATTTCGGCATATCAGCTGAAGATACATTGTGAGAAAAGTTTAAACTGGCTTACATAGAAGCTGAACGTTATAAATTGCCGCTTTGTAATGATGAGTATTCAGTGAGGAAGTTGCTGTGTTTTGTCTTTGCGAGCTGGTACATCATGGGAGCTAGACCGAGTGTTGCAGACCGTGCAGTCAGAACTTGAGAAGGTTAGTGGCAGGAGGAAATCGCAGTTAGTCCACAGCTGTGAGAGGAAGCCCCTATCAAAACATGCTCTGAAGTAAGCGTGCTGCACCGTTGAGTGGAAGATGTCGGAAGGAAGAGTGAAGTACCGGCCCTCAGCTAATCCGGTTGGGAGCTGAAGCGGAACAACGCAAGAACAAGGAAGTACACAGATTTGACAAGGAAATCCCCTCAGCAAGAAGAAATCCAGTCAGTCATCACGAACAGAGACTGGAATGCAGCAGTGAGGAAATAGCCTCAGGAGAAGAACTCCTGTCATCAGTCATTTGACATCAGCTGCAATGCGGCGCTGGAGCCTAGTCAGGGAAATTCTGTCAGTGAGTGATTTCACAGCTGGAATGCAGAGATTTACAACAGTTGTGTGGAATACTCACAGTAAGTGGGAGGACTTGGACCAATGCAGGAGAGGGGATTAATTCTAGAAGGTTTCAGGAGGGAATGAATTGTTGTGATGAGGAACTTCGATTTTCGATCACGATCGAATCGACCCGCCATTTTGTAACCCGCCGCCATTTTGTGTTGCCAAGTCTATTCTGCTTTTCCCGTAGCCTGGTGTCAAAATACGTCCTCGGCCTTGTTTGCGAGGCTGGTGTTTGGACTAGCCGAGTACACTAATCCGTGTCTGGCTTTCCTAATCCCTGTTTCAACTATCTGTAGGCTCACACCATTCTTTCCTGATCATATCTTATCGATTGGCCTTCACTGTCTCCTGCTAGCATTCTCTTGTGTCATGCCTGTCCTCCAATACACACAAACGTATCTCACCACCTGCAAGTCAGTTATAATCTGTTAATGAATTAGTTCGGGGGTGGGATGACAAACACAGTTGGAGGAGAGGTCTCTTCGAGTCATCTGATCTTTCTGTTTTCGAACCCTTCTTACTGGTTCCGCTTTGTTTTCCACTTACCCTATTGGCTCTTTTCTTCTTTGCTTGGGGCATGTGTTTTGTTAATAATTCTGTATTGTATAGTATTTAATCTGATGCTCCACAGAGTGAAGTGGCAGTCTCCTGAGAACCTACTTTGTGTACTTCTAGGATAACTGTACTAGCTGCAGCTAAATAAATCCGATCTTCTAACGCCGACAGAGTGTCCCGTGTCTCTGTGTAACGAAGCAGGTGAACCCAGAAGATGGAGGGCGTACCCTGCGCCTCCAGGTCCAAAAGGTTCTGGTTCTTCAATTGGCGCCCAACATGGGGCGGCTTCAGTGGTACCGGTTCTGCTCGAAGGTCGTGAGGAACCTCGCAAGAAAATTCCGGAGGGTTCGCGAGCCACACTAAGCAACCCCTGTATGTCGAAAGTGGTCCGAAGGTCTTTTGCAGCACAGTTACTCCTTCCTGACGGCTACTGGTGACCACTGCCCTGACTGCTGCCCTGCTTTGGCCGATTCCTTTGGTGATGTATGGTAAAGCAAGACGATAGACGGGCATCTGTTGGTGGAAGAAGACGTCCTTAGTTAAGTTAAGTATTTTCGTGGGTCGCGTCCACAAATTTTTGGTTCTTTGTTTGATGTCCTTAGGTTACTTAGATTTAGTTTTTGCAAAGACTAAAGCCGAGGGTAAGTGCATTTGTGCTGCGTAAACTGAGTTTTACACACTTGAAGTTTGTGAACAGTCCAGAGACATTGCGAAATGCCTGGTCTGACTAAGTTTGGAAGAATTTGTTGTCTTGGTTGTAATAGGGACTTCCGACTTGAGGACTCTTGTCCGATTCCTTCGGTTGGAACTCCCACATATGAGCTCTACTCGAAACATGGTATCGGCCCCATTGCCTTTAACGAGACATGAACTCGATACACGAAGAAAGATGGTGTTCTTAAATGGCCAGAAAACTGTAGTTTTGACCCTGATGTGCTAGATAATTTAGAAACAGTTTTGTTCAAAAGAAAAGCCCGGCCGGCAATGTTTGACTCTCTCCGCCTTTGGCGTAAGGAAGCCAAACAGAAAGAAATTAAACAAGCAAAACGAGCTAGGAAAGCACAGGGTTTGACGATTACACAGGCTGCCCAACAGTTCAAAAATGATGAAATTGACAATGCGACTGAAATTTCAGAAAGACAACATCGTATGGCGATAGATAAATGCTATCCGGTGCTGCCTGCTTCTCCTTCTGATAACAAGAAAGATATAGAAGAAGATCCCCTAATGTCCCGTTTATTGAGGTTGCCTCCGCCTTATGCGCAAAATGCTAATGTGCCTCAGCCGTTACAGCCTGCTCAGATGCTGGTAGTACCTCCGCCGGTTCCGGCTCTTCAGCATTTGCCTCCTCCAGTACTACCGCCCTTGCCGGTATTACCATCAATTTCAGCTTCTCAGCCTTCATCTCCTGATCTTAGCTCACCTTTGCCCTCTGCTCCTCCTGTGATTTCTAGTTCTCCTCTTGATAATTCTCCTAATATTCTGTCTCCAGTTCTAATGTCTAATTCACCGTCTATGCGTAAGCGTCTCACAGATTCTGTCACTAGTATTTTATCTCCTTTTTTTGGAGCTCGTAATGCGTCTCCGGCTTTTGCTCGAAGACAATCTCGTAGTCAGTTCCCAGATTTCGAGGAACGAGAGAAGCTAGATTCTCTGGCACGAAGATGGATCAAGAAGGGTCCACAATATAGTATGTCTGATATTATGCCTACCTTTTTGCAATGGAATGCACCTACGCAAAGGTATGTTTTTAATGTAATGTGCGATATTCTCATTAAAGAATGGGAAGATGTGAGTTCGAGTCCGATCTCACAAGATTTATTAGATGTCCAAGCCGATTTTGAAAAAGGACTTATTGTAGGTTCCAAAGTTGAGGAAGCTGTAAGGACACTCATCTCTTATAGAACCTTATTGTTCTCTCAGATTTTTCTTGATTCTGATCCATCGGTTAAATTGACATCGATAAATTACCCTATGAGAGAGGTTCCTCCAGTGTGGAAGGAAGAGGTTGCGGCAGCAGGTGCTAATCCAGCTATTCCAGCTCACTTTCAGCGTATATGGGTACATGTACCATGGAAGAGATCTGAAGTTTTGGCCCTTAAGCAGACTCTACCAGATCCTCGTAAGAACCCTGCAGGTTATTATAAAGAATTATCGCAGACAATCGATGCTTGTATTATGAATCTGGCAGATATTGATATGTTAATGGGTAATGTAGTCCCACAGACAATATGGGCTAAGATTCGTAGAGAGGATCATGCACACGAACTGGGTGCTACTTGGGATGTCATAGCTGATACAGATAGAGACCAAGTGGGTGGTGCAAAGCCTGACGCCTTGAACTCGGAGCTTCCTGGTAGAATCATTATGTTAATGAAAATTATGATGCCTGCATTGAGAGTGAATTGGGATAAGCTAGCAGCATGTAAACAAAAGAAAGATGAAAGTGTCTCTGATTTCTTTACTCGTTTCGAGGAGACATTTATTGATCATAGTGGTCAGGACATGGCTACACAGGGTGGACAGCGACTATTCGTGGACAAATTTGTATTCAATTTGCTTCCCGAGCTGTCACACAAATTAAAGGATTCAGAAAGTTCTTGGGCTGTTTCTTCTTCTGCCCAGATATTGGCTACTGCACAATATTACGAGAATAGGGACAGAGAAGAAAAAGAAAAGCAAGAGAAAAAGACGAAAGATTTAAAAATGAAGGTTCTCTTGCAGCAAGCTTATCCGCCACGTTATGTTCAGCCCCAGACTCAACAGCCACCGCAGTTTCAGAGATTGTATCAGAAACCTGAGCCATACATTCCGCGACCTTTGTTAGGTCCTAATCAATGTGCCTATTGTAAAGAGGAAGGTCATTTTAAGAATAGTTGTCCGGTTTTATTGCAGCGTAATGGAGCATCATCTGCTCCACGAGGTCGTGCTGGCCTCCAGTCAGCAAACAGAGGTAGAGGTCGAGGTACGTTAACTCAGGAACAGCGTGCTCTTCCTTCTCCTAATTCCATAAACTACTTTGATCAGCAGAATGTGAGATCCACTCAATATTATAATGAGGACCATTATGTTGAAGGCGAAAATGAGAGTCTTCATGCCAACTAGGACAGCCATGGACAAAGTAGAGGAGTTGTGCCAATCCCAGTAGATCAAAATGGCCCTTATGTCAACGTCACTACTATGGGTGTATCAGAGCCATTTCTTCTAGATACTGGAGCAATGAGAAGTTCTATTATTCATTCTAAACTCCCTGGGGCACCTTTGTCTGGCTTAACAAATGTTTCTGTAGGATTCTCTGGCGCCCCTGTTCGCAATCCGGTTTCTTGTCCTTTGCCTATTTCCGTTGGTCCTTATGATTTGGAAGCTTCACTTCTGTTAACAAATGATTGTGGTGAGAATCTGTTGGGTCTAGACCTATTGAAAAGAATGCATGCTACAATATATTGTTCTCCTACAGGAGTACAACTCACTCTAGGTCAGAAGTTGATCTCCCCAATGTATCTGTCTAAAGATCAGTTTCCTCCCGAGTTGCTTTCTCTTCCGACAGCACTTTGGGCCACAGGTCCGAATGATTTGGGTTGTCTTGAGATACCGCCTTATGTTGTTACTCTCAAGCCCAATGTTGAATTACCACGTATTCCACAATATCGAATTTCTGCTGAAGGTGAAAAGGCGCTTTTAGAAATCATTCATAATCTCATTCGGAAGGGTGTGGTTGAAGAAACGAGAGGCAACACATGCAATAGTCCTATTCTTCCTGTTCTTAAACGTACTGATCCTTCTCAACCTCCTGTGTACCGGTTTGTAATTGATCTGCGAGAAGTAAACAAAATTGTGATTCCACAATTTCCTGTTGTTCCAGATATCACTGCCTTGTTGACTATGATACCTTCCACAGCGACTTGGTTTTCTGTTATTGATCTAAAG
Organism: Triturus cristatus; assembly: GCF_964204655.1. Lineage (NCBI taxonomy): Eukaryota > Metazoa > Chordata > Amphibia > Caudata > Salamandridae > Triturus > Triturus cristatus. The sequence goes on from NC_140595.1 coordinate 716,938,016, forward strand.
AATGCCTTCTTCAGTATTCCAATTGCAGAAGAGAGTAGGGATATTTTTGGTTTTTCTCTTGGAGGCCGAAGCTTCCGATTTAAGCGCGCACCCAAAGGGTACTGTGAAAGTCCCTCCATTTACAGCCAAGCTTTGAAATGTCATCTTGATACTTTTCACTTACCGTCTGGTGCTGCCCTTATCCAATACATGGACGACTTGTTAGTCGCTGCCGATTCAGAAGATATTTGTAAGGATGTCACTGTTGCACTGTTGCGTCACTTGTTTAAGCTGAAACACAAGGTTTCACCTTCCAAACTACAGTATGTTTGTCGAGAGGTTACCTACTTGGGTCATCTCCTATCAAAGGAGGGACGACGATTGACACCAGAGCGAATTCAGGCGATTGCTCGAATGTCAGTACCATCCACACAAAGGGAAGTACGTGCTTTTCTGGGAATCATTTCTTATTCTAGACAGTGGATCCCTAACTTCTCTTTGATTGCTAAACCTTTGTTGGCACTCACTCTAAAAGATACGCCTCAGCCCCTTCCTTGGACTGAAGAGTGCCAAAAGAGTTTCACTGATTTACGCACTGCTCTGTGTTCTGCTCCTGTACTGGGTACCCCAGATTACACTAAGCCTTTTACGCTGTATGTTCATGAGAAAGAAGGTTGTGCATTATCGTCTTGACACAGCAATTTGGAGATAGACAGCGGCCATGTGCTTATTTTTCGGCTACGTTAGATCCCGTAGCTAAAGCATTGCCTAGTTGTCTCAAAGCCACAGCAGCCGCAGCGATTTCCATCCGACAGTCCGCTGAGATAGTGTTAGATAACACTCTTATTGTCATGGCGCCACATGCAGTGGATACCTTACTAAACAGAACGAAAACACAGCATCTCACGAGTGCACGTTTAACTGGTTACGAGCTGACGCTATTGGCTAGTCACGTACACATCAAACGATGCAACACTCTGAATCCAGCTACTTTATTGCCCCTTCCAAATGAGGAGAGTGTTGAGGATCAGCATGACTGTTTCTTCCGTACTGAGGAAGAGACAAAAGGAAGAATTGATTTGAGAGACACACCATTAGAGAATCCAAATGGGACTTTATGGGTAGATGGTTCTTGTTTTAAGATGCCTAATGGAGATACGGTTTCAGCCTATGCTGTAACTACTTTACATACGATTGTGGAAACTGCGCGTGTTAGACACAATTCAGCGCAAGCAGCAGAGTTGTTAGCACTGACGAGAGCTTGTGTACTATCAAAAGAGAAAAGAGTGAACGTGTACACTGACAGTCAGTATGCCTTTGGTGTCACGTTCAATTTTGGGCGTCTCTGGAGAGAGAGGGGTTTCCTAACTTCACATGGAACTAAGATACAGCATGGTCAGTTAGTGACTGATCTCCTTGAGTCACTTGCTTTACCTGTCCAAATAGCGATAGTGAAGTGTAGTGCTCACAAGAAGATTATGGATGATGTTGGACGAGGAAATGCATTTGCTGATGAAACAGCAAAGAAAACAGCGAGGGATTCAATGAGTCAAATGTATATGGCAGGTCCTGCGAATTGGGTCAGAGAGAGAGGAATGTGTGAGAATACAGTGGAAAGCGTGAAAACGATTCAGAAAGAGGCTACAGAAAGAGAGATAAGCAAGTGGAGAGAAAGTATGGGATTGTTAGATGAGATGGGTTGTTGGGTAGAATTATCTGAACATCAACGTTGGTTGTTACCGGATGTTTATGTACTCCCAGTGGTTACTATGGCTCATGGTCCGGCTCACCTTAGTGCAAAAGGCATTTGTAAACTCCTAGCTCCAGTTTGGCAAAATTAAAGTATCCCGAAATGTGCAGACAACGTAGTAAAGCATTGTATTGTTTGTCTAATGTATAATCCAGGAAAGGGAACCCCCACTCCAGCAGGTCATTTTGCTCCTCCGACATACCCATTTGAAGTGTTGCAAATCGATTACATTCACATGGATCGATGCAACAACCTCAAATATGTTCTGGTGGTAGTATGTGCCTTTTCGAGATGGATAGAAGCTTACCCTTTGAAAGACAATACAGCTTTATCCACAGCCAAAATCCTTCTGAAAGAGTTCTTTCCCAGGTTTGGATTGCAGCGCATTGTCTGGAGTGACAATGGGAGCGAATTTGTTGGCCAAGTCATGCAAAAAGTTTGTGCAGGTCTTGGAATCAAGCAAAAGATCCATGCGGCGAATCATCCCCAATCAGTAGGTTTAGTAGAATGCTACAATGGGACCTTGAAGTTAAAGTTAGCGAAAATTCAAGCAAGTACGGGACTTAATTGGCCTGATGCTTTGCTGTTAGCTTTGCTATCCACCAGAACTGCAGTACACTCTCGTCTGGGACTTAGCCCTTACGAAGTGGTATTTGGCCGTCCGGCCAACGTATGGGGAATACCTCGTCCTAAAAAGTTCTCAGATTTGCCCTACCCAATGTTAATTGACTATTTGCATGACCTTACAACTAAATTGCATGTCCTTCATCGACAGGTTCAGAGTGCTTTGCCAGAGGCTTCCACAGATCCAGGTCACTCCATCCGACCAGGTGACTGGGTCTGCATCCGAAATTTTCAGAAGAAAAAGAATTTGGAGCCCAGATGGCGGGAGCCCCGAATGGTCCTTCTCACGACGAGGACTGCAGTTAAAGTTGAAGGAAAGAAAAATTGGATTCACAGTGTGCACTGTAAGAAAGAACCTTTGCCCTTGCCTTTCGATCAGTGGGTTCGTAGAGGGGTTGGTGACTGTGAAGGCGAAACAGTTCCACGATTCGTACCCTTTAGCGATGCACACCTGAATGGGACATTGTCTGAGAAAGAGGACGACGACATTTTACAGGAAGCGATTCCATTGCATCGTCGCTTAAATACGACTGAACCAAGAACATTGTTTCAAGATCATAGTGTTCTAGGGAAAGAGCGCTACCATCTTCGACCCAGACAAAAGAACATTTGAGACTTTCTTCTCCTTTGTGTAGTGTTCTGTTTAGGTTGCAGGGTCATGGTAGGAGTCTAGGTCACGACCTGAGTAGTGACAATAGGTCTGCAGGATCTTTCAGTGTCATGGACGGTTGAGCATCGTGACTTTAGTGATTGAGGAAGATTGCCGTGAGCATCCACTAGTGAAAATGGAAACTACACCAAGTATTGAAGAAAGAAGAAATGAACTAAAGAAAGCATCTTGTAAAATAATGTACAGTCGTTACAGTATAACTCTATGTATTTTGATATCATTATGTATTGCTTTGGCGATTATTGGTTGGATAGTTTATGTTTTGCAGCCAAAAAACACCTCCTTTTCCTCCTCTTTGCCTTCTTCTACTATCTCTCCACACCTCTTTCATACTTTTCCTTCACATGAACTTGTCAGAAAGACCGAGTATTACAACAATTCCTTTGTCCAGCTATTACACCAGCATCAATTAGTGGTTAACACAACTGATTGTTGGGTATGTGGTCTTATGCCGCATACTACTGAGAAAGGAATACCATATTTAGTTCTCCCTTTCTCCTATGAGGGTTCCGCTTGGGCATTCTTTGTTATTTTCTCAAATGCATATCAAAGTAAATTCAGACGGTCTGTTGCTTCACAAATTATTTATCCGGATTTTAGTCATAGTTCTTTGATTAAGGGTATGGTACTTATGGCTAAAATCATGGAGAATAGCAAGATTTCCATCGATGAAAGAAAAGCCTACACCAATTGGAACGTCACCCAATACATGTCGAGTCTTAATAATAAAATGAGAAAAGAGAAATCCTCACCAATCTGGACTATACCGCATCAAGGTAATTTCTGTTTAAAAATAAACTATCGCTCTTCTGACACTGCACCAAAGAGTAACTGTTCCTACACATACATTTATTCCTCTCTGAACTCACCTCCTCTAGTACCGTCTCAAGGCACCTATTTCGTTTGTCATGATAGAGCTTATACCTGGTTGCCAACGGGTTTCTCTGGTACCTACTACATAGCCTTCCTTCTTCCTCCTACTTACACTTCTTCTGCCAATTATCACCGAACCCGTCTCAGCCGAAGAATTATTGACTCCAAAGACACCTCGGGACAAGAAGTAGGAGATTTCCTTAAAGGTTTTCTTCCTTTCTGGGGTCCAATGGCCAACAGCAGAAATATAAGGCAACTGGTCCGTGTTGTGGAGACTACAATAGACATCACTGTAGGAGCCTTGAGTAATATCACAGCGGAACTACAGGCGGATCGTCTTATGACCTTACAAAATCGAGTTGCCTTAGACTTTATTCTTGCCGATCGTGGTGGAGTGTGTAAATTGATCGGGTCAAGCTGTTGTATTTTCATTCCTAATGACGCTCCGACAGTATACCAAGCTATTTCCAAGTTGCATATAATCTCCGAGTCTATTCATCAGGACGAAGGAGATTGGTCCTTAACGGAATGGTTTTGGGGACTACTGTCCAAATGGGGTTGGAAAGTATTGACATTCCTTGGAGTAATCTTGACAATCATATTTGCCTGTTGCCTTTGTATGCACTGTGGTCCCGCTATCTGTGATCTTTGTGCCACTATGTGCATTTCAAGACCCAAACCTCAAGTAACGGAAAACATAGGGATGATGTTACAACAACAGCTTGATGATCTCATGGCTATTGATGTGTAATCAGATTAACGTGAGTCTATCTTGCCTAAATTCTGGCAAAAGGAGGGTCTGAGGAACTTCGATTTTCGATCACGATCGAATCGACCCGCCATTTTGTAACCCACCGCCATTTTGTGTTGCCATCACTCAGGGAGCACGGCGAACGAAGTATATTCTGCTTTTCCCGTAGCCTGGTGTCAAAATACGTCCTCGGCCTTGTTTGCGAGGCTGGTGTTTGGACTAGCCGAGTACGCTAATCCGTGTCTGGCTTTCCTAATCCCTGTTTCAACTATCTGTAGGCTCACACCATTCTTTCCTGATCATATCTTATCGATTGGCCTTCACTGTCTCCTGCTAGCATTCTCTTGTGTCATGCCTGTCCTCCAATACACACAAACGTATCTCACCACCTGCAAGTCAGTTGTAATCTGTTAATGAATTAGTTCGGGGGTGGGATGACAAACACAGTTGGAGGAGAGGTCTCTTCGAGTTATCTGATCTTTCTGTTTTCGAACCCTTCTTACTGGTTCCGCTTTGGTTTCCACTTACCCTATAGGCTCCTTTCTTCTTTGCTTGGGGCGTGTATTTTGTTAATAATTCTGTATTGTATAGTATTTAATCTGATGCGCCACAGAGTGAAGTGGCAGTCTCCTGAGAACCTACTTTGTGTACTTCTAGGATAACTGTACTAGCTGCAGCTAAATAAATCCAATCTTCTAACGCCGACAGAGTGTCCCGTGTCTCTGTGTAATGAAGCAGGTGAACCCAGAAGACGGAGGGCGTACCCTGCGCCGCCAGGTCCAAAAGGTTCTGGTTCTTCAGTGACTGACAGTGGCACTTTCATTACAAAACTCTAGCATGTGTAAAATTTAGAAATGTGTATAGGTCTTATACATATTCATACCTAACAAGCACAATTTTGCAGTGAACTGCAGTTGGATAAGTGCACAGTTATTGAGAATAGTACATTCTTTTTTCTCTTTACATTAATTCACATGTGAAACTTAAATCAAGTTATCCTTATCTTATTAACAAAGAGTGTATAACTCTCCTTATCAAAATGGCTGTGGCTAGCATGAGTCAACCTGCGCATTTCCTTTCAGATGTAGGAGAGCCTGTTGTGCCATGGAAGGATTGGAGGAAGGAGTTTGAATCATATCTTATAGCCATAGGTGCCAGCGGATTCTCAGCCATAAGGAGGCAACACATACTCCTAATTAATTTAGGTACGGAAGGTATAAAAGTTTTTGACAGTCTTCCTGAATTAGAGGAGGAACAGGTTGGTCTTGAGGAAAGAGACCTTTATGATTACAGTATCACGAAGTTGGAATTACAATTTGCAGATAAAATAAATGTTGTTTTAGAGAGACATAAGTTTTTTGGAAGGGTACAAGGGAAAAATCAGAAAGTAGGAAATTATATAGCCAGCCTAAGGGGGCTAGCAAATACTTGTGAATTCAATGAAATAACAGTGTCGTTGATTCGTGATCAATTGGTGTGTTGTACCAATAACAAGAAAATACAAGAGAAATTATTGGTTGGAAATGCGGATTTGAAAAACGCTGTTGAGATCGCCTAAAGTGTGGATCATACAGCAAAATGCATTAAGGAAATGGGTGTGAATGGTGAAGGAAATGTCATTGCGGTCAGTGAAGATTTCAAAAGTGTGTGTGCCATCAAGAATGTAAAGAAAAAAGAAATGTGGAAGGAATTTAATAAAGATAGAGAAAATGTAGAGAACAGACTTAAATGTTTCCGTTGTGAGAGTAAGGGCATCTGGCCAATGATGTGCATTGCCCTGCTAGAACAGCTACGTGTAGAAGTTGTAACCGCAAGGGATATTTTGCGCGGGCTTGCAATGATGTGTTCAACAGAATTGTAAATATGGTTAACACCAATGAAGAACTTGGAAACGTACACGTATTACAAGTAGGTGTGATGGAAGATGGCAAGGTAGATAATGTTAATTTACCTAAATGCGAAATTGGGTTAGATGGTCATAAAGTAGAAGTATTTGCAGATTAATGCTCACCATTCACGTTTATTAACAGAGAAACTCTCTATGATAAATTTAGTGTAAGTGAGTTGACTGTAGATGAACCTAATGTACGCCCAGTAGGCTACAACAAAGACCCTATTCCTTTAAAAGGAGTGGTTACCATGAGAATTACATTCAAGGGTAGAAGCACAGTAGGAAAAGTGTATGTAGCGAGTAATGGACCTAATCTCCTATGTTGGGCACACCAGAAGGATCTGGGAATAAAGCTTGATCCCACAGCTGAAATACCGGTCATGCTAGTAGAGAGAACAGTATGTGGTTTGGAACTTGTTGACGAATTCCCAGACGCTTTCACGGACAAGCTTGCTTTTTTGAGAAATTATCAACACAACATTAAGTTGAATGAAAATGCCAAACCTGTAGCACATAAATGCAGGAATATACCTTTAATGATGAAGGAACCTCTTAAACAGGAATTGGACAAATTGTTGAATCAAGAAGTGATTGAACCTGTAGAATGTGCAGAATGGGTTGCACCCATAGTTATCACATCCAAAGCTAATACAATGAGCATCAGGTTATGTATTGACCAGAGAGAGTTAAACAACAATATATGGGTTGATTGGCATCCTTTGTCTAATATAAATGAAATGTTAAATCTGGTGAACAAGGCAGAGTTTTTCACAGTAATTGATTTATCTCAAGCGTACAATCAAATTAGACCTCACACATCTAGAAAAGACCTCACCACTTTCATTACACCTTTTGGTGCCTTTGGGTTCTGTAGAATGCCTTTTGGTTAAGCCTCCGCTGCAGTGAATTTCCAAAGAGCTATGCAAAACATTCTGGAAGGTATAGAACACGTGTTGTGTTTCCAGGATGATCTGTTAGGTTTTGGGAGAACTGAAGAGGAACACAACAAAACTTTCCGTAGAGTATTAACCAAATTGAGAGATGCTAGACTTACATTAAAAAAGGAAAAGTGTCAAATTGGTGTGCATTCTGTAACATGTCTGGGGCATGTAGTTTCCAGAGAAGGTATTAAGCCAAAGGTAGAGCTAGTTAATGCCATTAAATATGCACCAGAACCAAATACAAAGGAGGAGGTTAAATCCTTCCTCGTGCTTTCCGAATATTATTCAAAGTTCATTAAAAACGTTGCGGAAATTACATATCCTCTGAGGAACTTGTTAAAAAAGGTCACTAGGTTTGACTGGAACAAAGAGTGTATAGAGGCTTTTGGGAAACTGAAGTTCCACATTGTAAATGCTCCTTATTAAGGTCAGTTCGACACTAGCAACAGTACCATAATCACCACATATGCGAGCACTAGAGGTATTGGAGCCACGCTCAGTCAAATTGTAGAGTTAGAGGAAAGAGTTGTGGCTTTCGTATCTAGATCCTTGACTGAAGCAGAATCACGCTACTCTGTAGTTGAAAGAGAAGCACTTGCATGCTTTTGGGCGGTGAAATACTTTCGATTATTTATTTGGGGTATACCTTTTACCATAATAACTGATCACAAACCTTTAGTAAGTGCATTCTCAGTAAAGAACATTGAAAGAAAAACACCAAGGATTGCTTGGTGGTTCTTAGACCTTGAAGGGTTCAACTTCAAGATCACTTATATACCAGGTAAACAAAACCGAGCAGCTGACTATGGGGCAGATTTATGTTCCCTGGCGCATCCCTGCAAATCAGCATGGATGCGCCAGGGAAGATGCGTCATGCAAGTTTGCCCTTGCGCCACCGCAGATGCGCCGCATTTACAATGTGGTGCATCGTGGCGCAAGGACAAGCAGATACGTGACGCATCTGCCTGCGTAAGGTTGGCGCAGTGCTGAAGTTGGGTCGCAAACACGATGCAACTCCAGCACTGTTCCAACCTACCCTATCCCTAACATGGTGCGTCAAGCCTTACGCCTGCTTCAAGCAGGCGCAGGGTTTTGACGCATCAGCGTTGGGAAAGTGACTCAGTGAAATCTTATAGATTTCACTGAGTCACTTTTCAGGGGCGTTCCTGCGACGGAACGCCCCCCCCTGTGTCGAAACGCCCACGTGAAACCTGACGCAGGTTTCACGTGGCGCAGGGCTCTACACCGTGACGCATCTCCATAGATGCGTCACGATGTAAATGAGGCGCAACATGGCGCAGGGTTTACGCCGCCGCTGCGTCACAAAAGTGACGCAACGGCGTCATAAAAGGGGCGCAAGTCCCTCATAAATCTGCCCCTATCTTTCTAGATTACCCTTAGAGAACAAGGAAAATGAAAATGAGAATTCAGATGAATTTGTAGTGGCAACAGTTACCGAAGGTATGAACAAGCAAGAATGGAATGAAAGTATCAAGAATGACTCAGTATTCCATAAGGTAAAGGAAAGGGTGTTAAATGGGTGGCCTAATAAGTGTGGTAAATAAAATTCCTTTACCGGGACTTAATTTGATATATAAACATAATAAAATAGCTCAGTAAAATGAGAGGCAGAATCCGTGGTATTAGAGGTTCGGAATGGGCTTTATTCCAGTGATCGATTATAATCGGTTGCTCCAAGTTCCATCACCACGGGGGTTCAGGAAGTGAAGTACATACTTTATTGACAAGAAATGACTTTTATAGATCATACATTACAATGAAGCGAATGCAGTAGGCGTAACAATTGATAAGGAAAATGACGATTTATCTGCGTAACCAAAAAATGGGTGTAATAAGGAGTAAAAAGGAACATAATTGGTTATGATGTCACATATAGGTGGATCTATAAGATAATACTTGGCATAGATGCGCGCGCAGCAACATGACGTGTAATTGACGTGTAACTAGGGGGTGAAGGGGACTTGACATTTAGCTCTACATGTGGAGACAAGAAGTCTGGGGGGTCAAGTCAACCTAATCCCAAATCATATCTAACATCCTATGTTTAAAGAACTATGTTATCCACGAAAGAAGGACTCTCGGACAGAATCTATTCTATACTGACTGTGCGTGCGTGTACAAGCGTCTAAGTGTCTACACTAAATGCGAGGGCAGGAATCTTCCATAGTAACAGGACTATGAATTACTTGCATAAGGGCAGAGAAGCCGGGCCTTTTGCTTGGTAACTGGAAGAATGTTTACTTAAACTACTAGGCAGGAATGCATCGGCTGAGGGGGAAGCAGATAATTCGAAGGTGAAATACAGTTCTTGGCAGAGAATAGGCTGATGTCAGGCTTCGTGAGCCGCGCAGAGAATGAGACAAAGTTCATGGTCACAGATGCAGGCTCAGACTGGAGTTTTCAGAGGCAGAAGGCAAGAAGAGTTTGATGACAGAATCAGGGCCTACTTGCCTGGACTGTAAAATGGCATAAGTGAACCATATAAAGCCGGTGGCCTTTCATATTTAGGAATGGAATATCCGTCCTATTCATGGCGGATCTGGCAGAGGACATGTTGACGGTGGACGCACATGTGTTTGCGTCTTCATAACTGGAACTGGAGGAAACATACATGTACTTGTAACATGCACATAGAACCGTTGGGGTCCAAGATAGGGGACATAACTGACCAGAAAAATCCATATTTCCACATTCCCTCCTTGTCCCCTACTTGCCCGTTAAGAGATATCAATCTTCATCAATCCATTGATCTGTTCATATAACATCATTTGTTCTTCTTTCTTCTTCCGTGACGAATGAGATCTTGGTGGTGGAATACACGATGTGGCACACAGACCACAGATCGCTGGTCCACATTGTAGACATAGACAGCAACTGAATAGTATGAGAAGGCCAATACCTAGGAATGATAGAACTTTCCATCCCCAGGCTGATATCACACTCCAAAACCAACTGGACCAAGTCCAAGTGCCTGGGTTCTGGTGTATCTGGTTTACAATCTTATGAAGGCGAGTTATGGCTTTATATACTGATGGCGAATTTTCTGGTATGAATACGCAGCAGCTTGATCTGATGACCCTACAAGCTCCGCCCCTATCAGCCAGGATGACGTCAAGGACAAGACGATTTTGAAGCACAACAATCCGCATAGCAGACTGCTCTTCTGTTAAATTGCCTAAGGCGGAAATAGTTTCATTCACTACTGCTTCAAGGGTTCTAGTTAATCTACGTATCAGCTTACTATTAGTAACAGTACCTATATAGGGAAAGATGCCTTTATTGAAATCTGTGTATTTTTCCCATGCTGTTTCAGTGTAATCGACAATTGGGAGATCTCTCCGCTCTCTGTTGTGTACTAAATGAATATTTCTATAATAATCAGGAGGAGCTAGGAAAACAGGTGGCAAAAGGAATGCAATGTAGCAGGTACCATCCCAATCTAGAGGTAGACGCATATATGCAGTCTGACCACATATAAAGTAGGAGTGGCGATAAGCTCTAAATGAAGATTTGCCTTGATCACTGAACTCTACTGTAGTAGTGCATTTACTATGGCCCATATGTATGGAACCAACTTTTCTTACACACAATTCACCTTTCGCTGGGAATACTGACATGGTGGGTAAGACTAGTTCAACTTCGGATACGACATTTAGAATCATGAGATTAGGTGTAAAATTACCTAATCCATATACTTCATTTTCTAGATCAGTTCCTGTTCCTTTGGGGCGACCCTCCTTGTCAGGGTAACAGACTTTGAATAAAACTAGGTTCAGATTTCCCCATACCCAATGGTCTTGATAAACTGCTGTGTCTGAGTCTATGGAATTCATTAAGCTGAACCATGCTCCACAGGAGCCATTATGTGTAAACGGATGTGGAAAGAATGGCAGGACTCCTTCATAATTCTGATAGGGAGGGAGCCGGCCACACACCCAACAATTAGTAGCATTACTAGTCTGATGGGAATGATGTAACATACTAATGAAAGTGTTATTGCGCAGCGCAAGTCTATAAGACAATTCATGCGGCGGTAGGTCACTAAAAGAATGTTCTGCGGTAACATTGTAAACATTTCTGGCAATAGGGTAATATATGTGCAACAATATACTTGCAGTAATTATTAAAAGACTTAAGAAAAACAAAATTAATAATGTCACTATACAGTGGCTACGCAGTGATTTACAATACGCCTGTCGTTTCAACATTTTCCGCGGCTGTCCATGATTCAGGTCTAGAGGATACATGTCAGAGACAAATTCAACCGCTTCACCTTGGAGAGGACTTAAACAATCAAATCGTCCGACGGCCTAGGCCTTAATTTTAGTCTATAAAGTTCTTTACTGTCGGCCTCAATTTTACTTTATAGAGTTCGGTTTTAGTCTTTTCAACCAAAGGAAGTTTTGAATCAGTCTGTGAGGGAGTGCAGGGCACAATGTCTATATCCGAGGATAGTCCATGAAATTTCTTGATATGACTTGAATGAATCCAGCCCTTGCGGCCCTCGATCTTCACGGCTGTCCTTGTAGTGAGCAGAACCAACTTGGGTGTCTTCCACCTGGGCTCCAGCTGAGTCTTTCGGTCGAAATTTCTCACAAATACGAGATCACCCGGAACTACGTCATGGGGTTTCACCTCAGTGTTGTCGGGAAAGGCTGCAGCTACCTGTGAACGACAAGATTGTAGTGCAGACATCAAGGAAGCCAAGTAATCTGTCAGCATATTACAGTCAACATCAGTTATTTTGCGTGGTATAGGCGTCCCCCACATATTTGGTGGTCTGCCAAAGATCACCTCATACGGGGATAGCCCTGTTCGAGAGTGTGCTACCATTCTCATGTAAAAGAGTGCAACTGGTAACGCTACTATCCAGTCGACACCTTTCTCTCTGCATATTTTGGACAATCTGATTTTCAGTATCTGATTATGTCTTTCTACGAGACCTGCTGCCTCGGGGTGTCGGACACAGTGGAATTTCCACTGATATCCTAACAGAAGTGAAACATGTTTCATTAATTCGGATGAGAACGGCTGGCCGTTATCTGAGTAGACAACACGTGGTAAACCGTATCGTGGGAAGAATTCTCGAACCAACTGTTTGGCAGTAGTCGGGGCAGTGTAATCTGAAACCGGGTATGCCTCCGTCCAACGGGACAGAGCGCAGACAACTACGAGAACATATTTGAATCCTCGACATCGTTCCATCTGGATATAATCCATCTGGAGGGCTTCAAAAGGGTGATCAGGAGGATGAAATCCACCCTGTTCTACGGGAACGCTTCTTCCTGGGTTGAACTGGCAACAGATCATACAGGTACGGACTTTTTGTTTGGCTGCTGCTCGTAAATGTTTATTGAACCAAATGTGTTGAATGCTGTCTAGCATAGCTTTTTCTCCTAGATGTGCTGGACTATGTATAGTGTTAATTATAACTTGGACCATTGAATCAGGAAGGAACCATACAGACTTTTCCTTCATCATCCATCCTTGGTCCGTTTGGATCCCTCCTAATTCAGTCCATTTCTTTATTTCGTCTGGTGTAGCATGTGTCTGTATGTCAATTATGTCAAGAGTAGGATCTTTAACTGTCATACACTGTGTCGGTGTCGGGACTATTGTCTTTATCATGTCGGGGGTTTGAGTTTGAGCAGTCTGTTTAGCTGTTCTGTCGGCTAGATCATTGCCTTGGGAAATGATATCAGTAACCTTCGTATGAGCCTTACATTTCATAATTGATATTGCAGTGGGTCGATGTATTGCATCTAATAAGGCATGAATGAGGGGTCCGTGCTGAATGTGGGCACCGTGGGAAGTTAAATAACCTCTCTCTCGCCACAGCACGCCGAAGTCATGTACAACTCCGAATGCATAACGTGAATCAGTGTATATGTTGACTTTTTTATTCGTGGCTTGAATACAGGCTTGTGTCAGAGCGATGAGCTCTGCGGCTTGAGCTGACAAAGTATTTATACGATTAGTTTCAATGACTTCAGTATCTGTTGTGACTGCGTAAGCGGCCACTAACTCTCCTGTACTTGTTCTCATACATGAACCATCTACATACAATGTCAGGTCTGGATCTGACAATGGGACATCGGTTAAGTCTTGTCTGGGTTTTGTCGTTATAGTAATAACTTCAATACAGTCATGAGCTAGTGGGTCTGTTCCGGTTACTGGCAAAAGTGTGGCAGGATTCAATGTGTTACAGCGTCTGATTTCTATATGTGGCTGAAACAATGTAAGTTCGTACCCTGTAAGTCGCGCTATAGTCAAGTGTTGTGTTTGCGTTTTATTTACAAGAACCTCTACTGCATGTGGTACTTGAACTGTCAATGGATGTCCTAACACTATGGCATCGCTTTGTCTGATTGCTAAAGCTGTCGCTGCTACTGATTTTAGGCATGCAGGCAAAGCCTGAGCTACGGGATCTAATGTACTAGAAAAATAAGCACATGGTTTGTGTGCTCCTGCTTGTTCCTGTGTGAGTACTGACAAGGCAGTACCTTCGCGTTCTGTAACAAAGAGTGTAAACTGTTTTCTGTAACATGGCGTTGCTAAAACAGGTGCTTGACATAAAGCTTTCTTTAAGCTTTCAAAAGCTTGTGTATGTTCCTGAGTCCAAGGGAGAACAGTCGATGTGGCTGCCTCCTGTGTTGTCAACTGAATGAGTGGGTTTGCTAGAAATGCATACTGAGGGATCCACTGCCTACAATATGAAGTGAGGCCTATGAAAGCCCGTACTTCCTTTTGTGTCTTGGGTATTGGCATGTTAGCTATTAACTGAATGCGGTCGGGTGTAAGCTGCCTTCCCTCCTTGGACAGCGAGTGTCCAAGATAAATAACTCGCTGGACACAGAATTGCAGCTTAGAAGGGGACACCTTGTGCCCCTTTTCGGCTAGAAATTGTAAAACTGTCAGTGATGCTTTTTCACATTCCGGTTCGCTTCTTGCGGTGATCAGCAGATCATCGACGTATTGAAGCAGGGCAGTGTTAACTGGCATGTGGATACTATCGAGTTCTCGTTTCAGTGCTTGGCTATAGGTGCTGGGGCTTTCTGTAAATCCTTGAGGTGCGCGTGAGAATTTAAAGCTACGTCCATTTAAACTAAATCCGAACAAATATTGGCTCTCCGGATCTATTGGGACGCTGAAAAAAGCATTCTTGAGATCAATTACAGTAAAGAATGTTGCTTCGGAATCAATGGCTGTCAGTAATGACGAGATATCTGGGACCACAGGGAATTGTGGCACAATGCACTTGTTCAATTCGCGCAGATCAATAACCAATCGATATACTGGCGGGGCCTTTGGATCTGTTCGTTTAAGAATCGGAATTATCGGTGAATTACATACATTGGAGTCTGTTTCTACAACTACTCCTTGGGTAATGAGCTCGTCAATGATTTGTAGTAAAGCCACTACAGCATCTGGTGGTAACTTGTATTGTCGCATTCGTGGTAGCACCACTCCTGCCTTTAATGTGACTCGATATGGTGTAATATTCATGCAACCAACATCAGTAGGGCCTTGTGCCCATAGATGTGTAGGTAAAGTCTGCAGTCGGGGATCCATGTCTCTAGACACATAGTGACCTTTAAAATCACGTAAAAACAACCTTACTCCTTCCGGAGAACAACATATTATGGCTCCTAGAGCTTTCAGTGTTTTTATTCCTAACAGATTTTCTGGACATGATTTAGTAAGCAATAAATCTGTAGTTCGGGTCAGAGGTCCTATCGTAAGTGGAAGAGGCTGTGATACTTCATTAACAATAGGTTTTCCTGAAAAACCAAGGGAAATATTCTGTGAGCCTGAGAGGGGTGCCCCTGGAACTTCACTACGTTTTATGGTTGTTCGACTTGCCCCTGTATCGAGTAAAAATTTTCTGTCTTGGCCTAATAATTCACTATGTACATAAGGTCCTTCTTGATCTACAGGTATTTCAATAAGGGGTAAGTCAACTTCCCTCTCTAGGCTAGTTCATGCGTATCTCTGATACTCAGGATATTCATACTGTGCGGTCTGATACATTTGTCGTGTTGTTGTCTGTGTGGCAGCAACAGGCAACGGTGGTGCAGCTGGCACAAACTGTATTGGCTGTTGTGCGGCTGGCATGGCCTGTGCATGCTGCGGAGCTCCTTGTTCATTCTGCTCTTGTCTAAATGGCCGTGATCTTTCTTGTGTTTTACCTATGCTGATATTATGTTTCAAAACTGGACAATCGTGTACGTAATGACCTGGCTTTTTACAATAATTGCATGTCCCTTTTACAGGTCCTGCTGAATCACCGGAATGTGTCATACCCTTTTTATGTCCTTCAGCTGGAACTGTCTGGGAAACTAGCATTTTCATTTTCGTGTCTTTCATGCGTCTGTGTTCATGTTCTTGTTCCTCTCTAATTCTATTGTGATGGTACTGTAACATTTGTAACATTTGTGATGGAGTGTTACCTTGCCAGGTACTCTCGAATTTTAATACTCTATTCTTTACTGGGGGCAGGGCATTTTCCACTAATTTTGTTACAAACAGATGTGGGTATGATTCGCTACTTGCTTTTATGCCACTATTTATACCAAAACATTTTTCAAATCGGGCATAGTAATCACTAGTGTCTTCATCTTGCTTCTGTTTACAGGCTGAAATTGTACCCCAATCTTCCTTTTTCGTAGTTAATAAACGTGGCAGTACCTGTACTAATAAACCTGGTAGTGCTTTAGTTTTATCCCCAAGTCCTGCTCCTGCAGTTCGGGCCTTTTCTTCCGCTTCTAACACTGACCATTCTATCTTTTGGCCTCCTACCTCCCACTCTTTTTCCTTGAGTTTCTCATAAATACCAGCAGGCATCAATACCTTTAATATTGTCATAATGTCGGGATAGGTATACTCTCCCATGAGTAACATGTCTTTAATTTCTCGGTGAAAACCCGCTGGGTCTTTGTCATGACTGGGTACCACTTTCTTCATTTGTAACAATTCTATTTTTGATATGGGCGTATATACAAATACGCGCTTAAACTCATTGTCCTCGCCTTTTATTGGGTGCACTTCTCGTAAGGGATTCTGTCTATCCATGTAATACGTGGTTCTTTCCTTGACGGGCAATGAGACACGGTCTGAACATACAAAAAGAATGTACTGCTTTCTTGATTCTAGAATTTCTTTAATTAATTTAGTACCTGAACCCCTCCATCTATTCATGAGCAATTCAGTCAATATGTCAGGCAAGGGACCAGGGTCCGAATGCTGACTCTGATATAGTATGAGGAGTTGTTGAATCATATAAATCCCAGCTAACCGCTGTTCATCTGGGGTGAGATTCAAAAATGTGCGTGCTACTGTATCATCACTATATTTTCCGGGACTGTCCACCCAATGGACAGCTGCCCTGGCTAAATCTTGTTCATCCATAGAATCGAGAAAATGATAACCCCTTCGTTCTTGGAGTAGTTTGTCGGCGGTTTGGAACGAATGCTCGTTAGACCTTATATTAATTATAGGTATTTGGAAATTCCTGTTATTATCTGGACATATCGGACGTATCGAGTCAGTAAGACATCTATTACTATTACAAGATCTTCCTCTACCTACATAGGCTATGGTGTCCGACTGTCCCACCGGCAGTCCTGACCCTTCTTCCTCGCTTTGTTCGAACTCGTCTACCTCTAATCTTTCTTCGTGTAGGCGTTCTATTTCTTTACAGATCTTTCGGCACATGGCTATTATACAATTTTACTTATCATGTCTCCCTTCTGATATATTCTGGCTCCATCTGGTAAGAATTTGCATTGCTTCCGGGTCTACCCCCGGTCGGTCTTTATTTCTGATCACGCAATTTATGAGGAAACGTAACAGTTCCCCCTGTATCTCTACTTTCTGGTATTCCATAGCTCTGTTAATACATTCTGGATCTCGCCCTGTTTGGACAAAATGATATATTTTATCTAGATGCGCAGTCATTCCTGGTAACTTCCCTAAATACACTGCGGCTCGTCTGATACGCAATGATGCCAGGGTCATTTCGTCCTCTTTACCGGGCACAGGGTC
Source organism: Triturus cristatus (assembly GCF_964204655.1). Lineage (NCBI taxonomy): Eukaryota > Metazoa > Chordata > Amphibia > Caudata > Salamandridae > Triturus > Triturus cristatus. The sequence continues at coordinate 716,955,560 of NC_140595.1, forward strand.
ATATCTGCAATCTATAAGAAGTTCCTTCAGCGTACGGGCACTTATGAGTTTGGGTGTACGTGAATGTGCTGACTCTTGAAAAGTAAGTTTATTCATTCTGGGTGGCGTAGAAAAAATATTGGTAGCACCTCCCGTGGCCCCATCTGGGGTGTCGGGTGTGAAAGGATTCGTTGAACGTGACACGGCAACTACAGGTGTGGACACAGCTATAGAAGTAGCTGTAGGAACAGATGTAGAAACAGATGTGCTTGCCGGAACTTGTGACTCGATCTGTTGCTGTAGGGATACGTGTACTGGATCTTGGCGTTGGACCTCCCTGGTATGCGGTCTATGCGGGGCGGAATTAGCATACTCGGGAGCTGCGTCATCTAAATATGAGGAAAGAAAAACATCTTCTGCGGTTCTAGGATGCCCCTTAGGATGTACCTTTATTGGGAACAATGGGGGTGGCAAGTCTTTCGGTATTTCTGGAGTAGCCTTAGGTAATCCTTCGGCCAGAAGGGGATACATACCATTCATAAGGGCATTTCTTTGTCTGTCTACTTGTTCTGATTTCACTCGGATACCTTCCTCAATTAATAGATTTTCTCGAACTTTATTTGAACTCTCTTTATTCTTTTCTTCCTGTCTACGTGCTTTTTCCATACGTCTATGAGATTCTTTACGCCATAACTCAACGGCATCTTTCTGTGACTGTCTGACTTTCCTTTTCCCGCTGTGGGCCACCTCTGACTTTCTGGTAATTCCTTGGTGTAATCTACCCATAAATCAAGAAATAATATAGCGTCTAAGCCATGTTTATGATACATGAAGTACCCTGGAGTGTCCCTAGGAGGAATAGGAACGGCTTCTTCGAGTACCCCTTTTCTTGTAGTGATCTGTCTTAGTTTCGAAAAGAACGGCATATTGAGAACTGACCTTATACTTGATTTTGACCAACTGACCTGATACTTGATTTTGAACAGACTTAATACAATAAACACGATAATGAACAGTCATTCATACCACAATATGCAGAACGTACTTAAAACATTTAACATTTAACATTAAACCTTTAACTGAAACAACAATGATGATCGTCTGCATAACTAATCACCAAGCATAATTCTTGACAATAACTAGATACTTCGGAATACTTGATATACTGCTAAACAGTACATATACACTGCTAAAACAGTGCAGACCGGATTTGTGTACCCAAACCCGTCTTGACCGGCACAACCTATGTGCACGTCAGAAATGCCTCCCCAGTAATGGTACTCACCGGGTAGCTTCGGAAACGGAAGGCCTCGGAAACTGGACTTGGACCGGACTGGACTCGACTCGACTCGTCGGAAACTGGACTCGACTTGGGACTTCGGAAACTGGTGGGCCTCTGTATACCTCGGATCTTGCTCTCTCAGCTAGGCTCTGGTCGGGATACTTCGCACTTCTCACCGCCTCGTCTGGGTGTTGATCGCAGCCTCAGTCGCCCCCGCTTGACCGGAGGGAGATACAGGAAATCCTGCTGGTACGCGTTATTGTCCGTCCAGCTGTGGCAGGAGACCGGGCCTGCAACTCACCGCCGGCGCGTGAGATGAGAAAGTGTCCCTGTTCGGGCGCCATTCATGTGGTAAATAAAATTCCTTTACCGGGACTTAATTTGATATATAAACATAATAAAATAGCTCAGTAAAATGAGAGGCAGAATCCGTGGTATTAGAGGTTCGGAATGGGCTTTATTCCAGTGATCGATTATAATCGGTTGCTCCAAGTTCCATCACCACGGGGGTTCAGGAAGTGAAGTACATACTTTATTGACAAGAAATGACTTTTATAGATCATACATTACAATGAAGCGAATGCAGTAGGCGTAACAATTGATAAGGAAAATGACGATTTATCTGCGTAACCAAAAAATGGGTGTAATAAGGAGTAAAAAGGAACATAATTGGTTATGATGTCACATATAGGTGGATCTATAAGATAATACTTGGCATAGATGCGCGCGCAGCAACATGACGTGTAATTGACGTGTAACTAGGGGGTGAAGGGGACTTGACATTTAGCTCTACATGTGGAGACAAGAAGTCTGGGGGGTCAAGTCAACCTAATCCCAAATCATATCTAACATCCTATGTTTAAAGAACTATGTTATCCACGAAAGAAGGACTCTCGGACAGAATCTATTCTATACTGACTGTGCGTGCGTGTACAAGCGTCTAAGTGTCTACACTAAATGCGAGGGCAGGAATCTTCCATAGTAACAGGACTATGAATTACTTGCATAAGGGCAGAGAAGCCGGGCCTTTTGCTTGGTAACTGGAAGAATGTTTACTTAAACTACTAGGCAGGAATGCATCGGCTGAGGGGGAAGCAGATAATTCGAAGGTGAAATACAGTTCTTGGCAGAGAATAGGCTGATGTCAGGCTTCGTGAGCCGCGCAGAGAATGAGACAAAGTTCATGGTCACAGATGCAGGCTCAGACTGGAGTTTTCAGAGGCAGAAGGCAAGAAGAGTTTGATGACAGAATCAGGGCCTACTTGCCTGGACTGTAAAATGGCATAAGTGAACCATATAAAGCCGGTGGCCTTTCATATTTAGGAATGGAATATCCGTCCTATTCATGGCGGATCTGGCAGAGGACATGTTGACGGTGGACGCACATGTGTTTGCGTCTTCATAACTGGAACTGGAGGAAACATACATGTACTTGTAACATGCACATAGAACCGTTGGGGTCCAAGATAGGGGACATAACTGACCAGAAAAATCCATATTTCCACATAAGAGCACAGACATTATGAGTGATGAAAGTGGATACTAGGAAGTAAGAAATGAATTGTATGTTTGTGATGAAAACCTCTACAGAGGAAACAAACTAGTAGCTCCTGAAAGCTTAAGAGAGAAGATTGTCATTTTGGCACACAAAGGTCATCTAGGGTGTAGCCTTACCAAAAGCAAAATCCGTCTTCACTTTTGGTGGCCTAGTATGGACACTATGACTGAGAGGAAAATAAGACAATGCTCTCAATGTGCCATGAGCGATAAAAGTAAACAAGTAAGTAAAGGTCCAATTTCAGCGGCGGAGGTACCTTCCTTTCCATGGAATAAATTAGCTATGGACATCATTGGCCCTGTGAATGTGAAGGGGTTAAGTGGTAGATTCATACTAACATTAGTGGATTATTATTCCAAATGGGTAATCACCAAAACAGTAAACTATGTAACAACAAGCACAGTCATTTCGTTCTTGCACAAAGTATTCCACAATGAAGGAGTACCTCAGACTATAGTCACGGACAATTTGGTTCAATTTGTATCTACACTCATGAAGGAGTTCTTAAATGAATTTGCTGTGACTCACCTTCAAACTGCATTATATTGTCCGAGAGCTACTTGTCGAACAAATAAATCGGATGATTAAGGATTGCATCCAACTCAATGTAAATAATGGCACCAATGTTCAAGAAGGCTTGGATGAGATAATAAGGTCTTACCTCGTATCCCCTCATTCTGTTACTGGTGTATCACCATTTAGGTCCTTAAAAGGAAGGGAACCAGGAACAAAACTAAGTCCTATGTGGCTAGTGGGTAACAAGATGTAAGAGGTTGATAGGGGAAGAATTATGGAAAGAATACATGATCACCAAAAGAAATATGTTGACAGGTACAATTGTAAAATACAAAGACAGGTAAGATGTTGGAAGGAAGGAGATGTAATAAGAGTGAAATTACCTAGAACTGTACATTCAGGTTGTTCTAAGTTTTCGGACAAAAAAGTTATATGCAATGTTTTCAAGAATGTTGTGTTACTTGATGATGGTCAAACATGGAGCACTGACAGAATTGTCAAAGACAACAGCATGAGTACTACTACCACCCCTAACATCCTTATGAATAACATCCGGTCCGTTCTTTTCTGGACTGCAGTGACAGCGGGCACATCGATGCGCGGTGCTCACACTGCTCAAGTCTCCCTAGTGGAGGAGGGGAGCATGGCGGCTGGCTGACGCTGGTCGCGGAAGCTCCGGACCAACAGGGAGGAAAACCCATGGACGATTAACCCCAAGATGCCGTTTCTTTAGCTAAAGGTGCGAGAATGATAAAATGATTTTTTCACCTGTATTGCTGGTACTAAACACTCCTGTTGTTTTTTTCCGGACTGGCGGTATGGCGTGCTCCTGAGTGGTAGGCGGTAGGACCGTGAAGACCCGGCTGCGGATGGGGGCGGAAGCGTTTGCAGAGCCGAACGTCGGACCGCGCTGTGCGAGGGAAGCTGGCGGTAGACGCCGGGCAGGTTTGTGGCGGCGGACCAGAGCAGCTGTTGCCAGGATTGATTCCTGGCCACTCCGAAGCAGAAGAGCAACACGGTCAGTGACGGGGGAGGTTGATGGAGCATATATGAATTGTAACCCACCAGATTCTCTATATCTGCGGTGTGTCGCTGCAGTTAAAAATTGGGAAAGCTGCGAGCTTCCTGACTCTGGGACCCTTGTGGGATGCACTTTGTCTATGCTATCGACCCATGTAGGCATGGACGCTCTACCGGAAGAGGGATTAAGTGTACCTTGCGGTGAAGGCTTGTTTGGTGGTAAGAGGGACCAGAGGCTGAGGGAGAGTCAAGCAGGAGTGGTGGGAGAGGCCGGGGGAGCGAGAAGGGCGAGAAGGCGGACACCAGAAAGTTGGACTGACCCACTGGCCGCTGAGCTACCTGATAGATTGACCAAATCTATCTCAATTGCTCAAAGAAACAGATATCAGCTACGCTCACAGATAGAAAGCGAGCTGCAGCCTGCCTTTTCTGGTGGGGCCAGCATAGTAATTCCGACCACACCACGGCAGAGAAAAAAGAGGAATAAGGGTAGTAAGATGGAAGAGAAAAAATAAGTCAGGCTGTTATAGGTCGTGCTCCCCTATTTAAGTCAACTCCCTCCCTGAAATCTTTTTTTAATATTATGGAGCAAGTAGCTACCTCCAAGAATAAAGTAACCCCACCTGTTTCATCCTCCAACATCTTGGATGCATCTAACGCATCCAGTACCTCTAGCACTTCTAACACTTCTAACACTAAAAGTACTTGCTCCAAAGAGGCCGATAACCAGATAAATCTTGATATTGTGCATCCCCAAATACGGATTGAGAACAGATTTTCCCCTTTAATGTCTGAACCTGATGGGTCGGTCCAAACAACCTCTCTCGCTGAAATTATCTCTGAGCCTCAAAACCCCCTAGAACCAGGCGGTTTGTTATTACCAAGTCCACAAAATGAAATCATTGAGACGGATACGATGGATACTGAGAGGTGCTGCTCAGGGGGTTCAGATGGCAGAAGCAGCCAGCTCGTGCAACTCTTCCAATCTCTCCGTGGAGATATATTGTCTAAATTAGAAATTTCTGAGTTTAATCAGAAAGAGATAAACGAGAAATGTACAAGTCTGTAGCAGAAGCTGGACGACATTAGTAATAGAACAGAGGTGCTGGAGGCTGAGGTCGCTACCTTATCTCAAGTTACTCAAGACCACACTAAAGATATAGTGGATTTAAAGGCTCAGAATAGACTGCTGCAAATGGATATTGAGCGATTAGAGTTGCATGCCAGAAGAAACAATCTTAAATTTTTTAATGTACCTGAAGGGGCGGAAAATGGCGACGTCAAGACTCTGATCTGTAAGCTCCTTAGAGAGGGAATATTAAGAGACAAATCCGAGATTGACCTCGAAAAAGAAATTCAGAGAGCGCATAGGGATCCTTTTAGGCAGCATCCCAATAGGAAAGCCCCAAGGAAAATCCTGGTTAACTTTCAAACATATGCAGTTAAGGAGTTGATATTGGGTCGAGCGTTAATTGATAAATCCCTTCAGATAGATACCACTAAATACCTCATTCGCTCTGGGGTGGGCCGGGCAACGGCACAGAGGCAGTGGGAGCTAGGCTCTAGAATGCCAGATTTGAGAAGTCTGGGGGCGCAGGTACAAATGAAGTTTCCAGCAGCCCTACGGGTCGTTTGGAGTAACAAAACATATAATTTTACATCTCCGCAGGAAGTAGACACATTTTTGTCTGATATTAGGAAGACTCCACACTAATATAAATAAATAAATAAAATAATAAAATAAAAATTTAAACGAGAGAAGCAAGAGATGTGACTGCTTCCTTTTTCCCATCCTCTTTTCTCTTTACTTTTCTATTAGGTTTACCCGTACTCTGAGATCCCCCTATAATATCTCAAAAAAAAAAAAAACATTTTAGAGAGGGGTGTAGTATAAAGGAGAGAAATGAGAGGAAAAAAAAAAAGGAAAAAAATTATAAAGAGTAAAGGGAAAACGGCATGCCACTCGATTATGATCTTACTATCCATGGGAGGTTCTATCCCGAGTTGGGTTCATTGACTCTCGATAGGCGACAGGATCGCCAAAGACCATAAGGGGGGGGTTCCTCAAGGGGTGAGGGGGGATGTAGGGGGGATGTAGGGGGGAGGGGGAGTAGAGGGAGTAAAAAAGAAAAACGTGTTCCTCATATAATCTTGGAAATGAAAGTAAGGATTGAAATTGGGGCGAGAATAGATTTAGAAGGAAAAATGATCCACCGTAGGAGAAACTTAGAAAAAACCCCTGATGAATAATATTCCCAATAGAATTAAAATTATTAGCTGGAATGTCACTGGACTGAGAGATAATAGGAAAATGGCTAGAGTCTGTGAATTTTTAAATAAATCAGAGGCCCATATCTGTTTATTGGAAGAGACCCACCTGGAGGCATATGAATGTGAGGCAGCGTTTGGTAAGCATAGGTGGATTCAAGAGCTTTGCTGTTCCAAATAGATAGGAAACACAAGGGGAGTGGCAATTATAATTCGATCTACTAAGGGGATTAGAGTAGAAAAGTTTGAGACGGACCATTCAGGGAGATGGCTAGTTGCATCTCTTCTAATTGAAAGCTCTCCATTAACATGTGCAGTATATTATGGACCCAATCAGGATACACCCGGAGCTCTATCATGTTTAAAAACCAGCCTCTCAGCTTTGACAATACCAGTTGTAATGGGAGGAGATTTTAATCTGGTTTTGAATGAGAATCTAGATCGTACATCTAGGGTTAAATATACCCCCCCCCCCCCCGTAAGTCGTTAGTAGAGCTGAAAAATATTATTAAAGACTTCAACCTAATAAACATCTGGAGGGTGAAAAACGGCAACAGGAGGGATTGTTCCTACTATAGCCGTAAGTATAGGCACCACTCGAGGATTGATTACTTCCTGTTGGACCAAGTCTTCTACCCTGAGGTAGACTCGATAGCATATATTCCAGCTATACTCTCCGATCACTGTATGGTGGAATTGACCATAAACCTGAAGAAAGAAAATCAACAGAGAAGGTGGATATTAGATAGGTCTATACTATCGCAGGAGGAGGTTATAGGAAATTTTAAATCGGATATAGAGGAATATTTCAGGCTCAACTCTGGAACAGCAAACGATCAGACTATATGGGAAGCATTTAAGGTGTACATTAGAGGGACCATAAGCGCATGGACGATCAGGAGAAATAAGGTTAGGAGGTGGATTGAAAAAGAGAGCCTTGTTAAGATCAAGAAAAAAGAAGAGCAGCTCCAGCAGGCCTCGTAGATCCTCAAAAAAATATACTATCTATCCAAAGTGAATTAGATGATTTGCGGGCAGAATACCAGGCAAGTCTAGATAAAATTTTAAAAGATAGGTGGGATTCAAGTAAGCTTCAGAATTTCTCCTATGGGGAAAAATGTGGCCGACTTCTTGCCTGGAAAGCCAGAACTGATAGAGTTCGAAACCAGAATAAATGTATTCTGCTTCAAGATATAGGAGTCATCACTTATGATGACGTCCTCATTCGAGAGGAAGCCAGATCATTCATGCAAAACCTATACAAAGAAGATATATGTCCTTCTACCCGGAATATAGAAGAGTGGTTAAACCGGATAGAGATCCCTCGGCTAACGGAAACAGAATGCATCTTTATGGCTTCGCATATAAGGGAAGAGGAAGTCCTCGCCCAGATAAAAAAAATGGCTAGGGGCAAGGCAGCTGGCCCAGACGGGCTCCCAATTGAACTATATCAGATAGAGTCAGGGGAAGTTGTCTCCGCCTTGACGATTTTGTTCAACAGAATATACCTATTGGGTGATATTACTCCAGATACTTGGTCTGAAGCCACAGTCACTCTGATCCTGAAGCCTAATAAAGATCCCCAAAAATTGAGTCTTACAGACCAATTTCATTGTTGAACACTGATTATAAAATCTTCGCAGGGGTCTTAGCAACAAGGTTGGCCAAAGTCATTAAAACGATTGTGCATCAGGATCAGAGAGGTTTTATTCCTGATAGACAGTTAAATGAGCTAACCTTTCAAGCTATTGCAGCAGTAGATGTTGCAGTGGCTAAGACGCTTCCGCTGACCCTTCTGGCCATCGACGCCGCTAAGACTTTTGATCAAGTAAACTGGTCCTATTTGTGGTCGGCTCTGTCCAGGTTTGGACTTCCTCTTAACTTTTTTCAGCTGTTCAGTCCTTATGTAAGAGCCCTCGAGCAAAAGTCTTGGTAAACGGAGTCCTCTCAGACTGGTTCATAATCTCTCGCGGAACCAGGCAGGGGTGTCCTTTATCACCTCTGTTGTTTAATCTCTATATTGAACCTTTTGTCTGTCATCTTAGGTCTGATCCTATGATTCATCCTTTTAGAATTGCAGACCTAGAGCTAAAATTTGCTCTATTTGCCGACGATCTCCTTATGTTTACCTCCAATCCAGCTGAGGCTACCCCAAGATTGTTTGAGCAAGCAGAATTGTTTGGAGTAATCTCTGGGTATAAGGTAAATAAGGAAAAAACTGAGACTATGCACTGGAACCAAGCAGGAGGGGCAGGTGGAGCTAAGACACATATGAGGTATTTGGGTATAATTTTGGCCCAAAATATTTCGGAAATAGCTCAAATAAACCTGATGAGAGTTTATAAGGACGGTTGTGGCCTATTGCAACGATGGTCTGGCCTCTCCTTGAGTATTTTTGGTAAGTTTAATTAAAATGATTATTCTGCCGAAGATTACTTTTTTATTTGGCTCTATTCCATTGCCATTTCCAGCATCTGACATTGCTAAAATACAGGGGAAAATAGGCTCCTTTATCTGGAACACTAAGACATCAAGGATCTCCTGGAAAAAATTAAGGAGAAGCCTTAAAATGGGAGGGTGGACTCTACCGGACTTATTTGTCTACTGTCACTCGTTTCATTTTAAAAATTTCAGAATGTTAGCTGGAAAGACAGATGCCTCTTCTCTGGGTTTATTGGTTCAAGCCTTATTACATGGTATACCTCAGGGGCAAGAATACTTTTTATTTAAGTATGGTGACCCAAGGTTTTTTAAGAGGGTCAGACTAAAGATTCTGGATACTGCTCTTAAGAACTGGCTGTACGTTAGAAAGAGTCTAAAAATCCCATATTATGTGCCTCAGGCTCCGATTTGGGACTCTTCTGGTATACCAGACTGCCTTAATGACCAACTATCTTGTCCTCTTAAAGTGGCAGGCTTGTTCAACTGGCAGGATCTGCAGAAAGACTCACAGCTTTTGAATTGGGAGTCCCTATCCTGCCTGACAGGCGGAACCCTATCAAGATACAAGTACTATCAGCTGTCAGGATGGTGGGCAACTAAATCTTGGGAATTTGATTCATTGAACCCTAAGTTTGACTATGTATCAAGGAGGGGTAGATGGAAGCAGGAGGTATATTTTTGGTACTGGGGCATCCTAGATGCAGAAGCTTTAACAGACAAACTTTGGGGCAATGTTATTAGTTCAGATTCCAATAACCTCATGGAATTATGGAGAGATTCTTTTACCATGATACATGCTGTGGTTAAATCATCTCCACTCAAAAGAAACCATCTATATACCGCATACAGAGCATATATATCTCCTAAAAAGCTAACAAAGATAACAGGCTTAGATCATCATTGCCCAAGATGTAAATTGCCTGCAGCCGATGATTATCATATGTTTATAGACTGTCCCGAGATAGTAAGTTATTGGGTCACGGTGCGAGACTTTTTAGTTGAGGTATTACATAAACAAATCGAAGTCACTCCAAGAATGATTATGTTCGGATTGCATACAGACTATCATCTTAATGAACCGGCATCCAAATTTATTTTTTATGTGATTATTCTGGCAAGACGAGAGATATGTAGAGCCTGGAAAAACATAAATGCTCCAACTTTTATTGAGTGCCTGAAATATATAATTTATGCTAGTGAATCCGATATGGCATGTGACAGTAACAGCTATGGAAAAGTCTTGGCAGGCCTGGTTGCATGGCGGAATAGTTAAAGTATATTCCAATGATTTCACCTGGGCACTGCTTGTTCGGTCCCTTCAAAATAGCGCTGGGTTATCTGGTAGCGCGAAAAGGAGTGGACATTGAAGGCAGTGGTTGCTTGAGGGTTTGAGCCTCTCTCTCTCCGCACTGGTCTTGAATATCAGGGCTGGGTTAGGTCGATCGGTGAGGAGAGGTTGTGGCCTCACATCAGAAATGCCCATCTCGGTATATGAGGAACAAACAAAAAAAATAAAAAAGAATAACATCATGACCAACAAATGTGCTGCGCAATTGAGAAAATCTTCTAGAAATACTCAATGTAAGCCACTATGGCACAATGACTATGATATGCATTCATATCTTCCCTGTTTTCTCATCCCTAGGGATGCTCCACAAAACAGAAATTCATAGTTCCTGGAAAGCAGACACTGGTGGAAGCATAAAAGGAGCCAATCAGAAAACATAGAGGTGGAAACGTTATGCTCCACTGAATACACAAGCAAACTGGACTGGCCAAAGCAATTAAAGCCAACAAATAGAAAGCAGGGATATTTCAGTGGCTAAACAGAAAGCCAATGGTGAGCAATCGGCAGAGTAGAGTTTCAGGTCAGACCCTGCATGTCCCCAAGAGTCCTTTGCGACCAGGCAGCTATGCTGTGTGGTACAGTTTGACCCAAACGTCTACATGACATTAGATATAATTGCAAAGTTTAAAAATTGTTTGACCTTCTTAGTATTGCAGATACTGGGAGGTGCAGCTGGTTTTCATAATAGATTTGGAGTGTTCATTTCAGACTAAGAAAAGCATTATAGACATGAAGAGCCACCATCTTCAAGAAGATTGCAATGCTCTGCCAACAGTGGGCATATAGTTTCAAAAAAGCTGCTTGTATATGGGTGGTCCTGTGTTTAAACTTGCCACCGTTCAAGCGTCCAATAGAAAAGACTGACTGTTAATAAAAGGTAAATGGTCATATATCCCCATACATGCAAAAGAAAAGTAGAAAAGAACACGGAGTAATGAAGAATACTAATTAGTCATGTATTCAGCTCCTTATAGGCTTAAGCACATAAATCTTGCATATGTTTACACCACTATAAACTGAGATGTAGTGACATATAAAACAATAAAAGCAGAAGTCTGATCAGCACTCACAGCACAGAAACATCTCCCACATCGGTCACTCTATGAGTGAACACATTCTCAACCAAGCGGGTGCAATAGAGTGATACCCGTGCCATCTTTACACATAGCACAAGACACCTCAACAGTGATATGAAGTACTCAGGGCCACTGGCACTATGCAGCATGGGAGGGCCAAATTATTAGGCAAGGTTCAGTAAATTATGTGGCAAGAAAAGGAAATTTATGCTGGGTCATGTGGCAAATTTTTAATAATATTACTTAAATATTTTTTCATTTTCCCACTCATTAACCATGTCTGTACATTGGTTGCACCTCATTCGTACCAGTTTAAGCCCCCAATATAGGAATAAGCAACAGAAATTTGACCTGTCAACCTTTGCAAAGGGCATTCCACTGTGTGGCAGCACGTTTCGCTGAATTTTTAGTAACTTTTGAACTGTTTGAGCTAAAAACACATGTTTGTTAAAATCAGTAGATTATGCGCCAGGTGATACATTATGCGGCAAATGCTGAAAATCTTCAATTATGCGAACAACGCCGTGGCTGAAAATACAAGAACTGTGACGGATTATAGGAGGACTCATTGTACTGATAATAATCAGGAAGCAATTAAGGTATTCCACATCAAAATAACAAGAGTGCGGTCTGACTTCCATGCTCTCAGAATGGAGATAACTGGGCGCGCGGGAGGAGCGAGAACCAGGTCCAACAGTAGAACAATCATCTATGTTACAGGCTTCGTTTCCCATGTACCTGTTCTGCTTAGTTTCTTCAGAATGTCGTTCTATCCTCTTTGCTGTCTGTGTCTTGCCTGCAATGTGAACAGCTCTCAGAGCTTCCACGTGGACCATACGTCATTTGAGGCACCACCCAATAGTGCTGGGGATTTAACCAGTACCATGTCGCATTTTGGGACTTTCAGTGTCACTTCTACCTTTTCAATGTGAGCTCAAAGACCGGAGAATGCAAAGAACCGTTGGATAAAGACATAAACAGTAGACTGTAAAGATGCCACACAAGACGTGACGTCACCTGAAAGCTAAGGGTGTGCTAGGGAGGCTGGGTGGGTCATTAGGGCTGATGACATGAATACATGCAGCTCTTCTGTTATCTTTTTGAATGAACTTAGACACGTGCTAATACATTACCCCATCAGTATGAACAATTGTTTCATTAGAAAATTATGGAGTCACGTTGCTATATTTAGAGCAGATGTTCCTACGTTGGTTTGAAAAGTCTTTCTCAGATAGTCGCGTCTTTTACAGTGATTGTTGTAGACTCGACCTGCTGCCGAGAGAGGACGTGCGGTGAGTGGTTGAGAGAGATAACCTCCATTACTCGCACTCACCCGCCCTTCCGCCCTCCAGCGATTCAGCTTTATTTCCACCCCCCCTTTCCCGAACTTGTAAACCTGTTGTTGACCATGGTTGCTTGATTGGATTTTCATTGCCTGGAGTTGTAGATCAGAGTTTTGAAGTATCATGAAATGCATGTATCTCATATGGTAGCGTGGCCGAGCGGTCTAAGGCGCTGGATTAAGGCTCCAGTCTCTCCGGAGGCGTGGGTTCGAATCCCACCGCTGCCAACGTTTTTTTTATTTTTAAAAGAAGCCTTTTACAGAGGAGTCTCCCATCTTTCGCTCCCCTTTGCTCGCTCCTCCATACATGCCCCACCTACACGTCCCTAATTTTTAAAAGTTACACTTCACTCTTTTATACTCTCTAAATAAATTGCTAATCTGTGGACTTTAGGAAATTGCCTGATATGTGCTTCTCTTAATGCGGTGTTTTGCTTCAATCTGCTCAGACTGTCGTCAAACACAGTGTTTAATAAATATTAATATGTTTCCTCCGCGTGGCCACCCTGCCCTTCTCTCTGCACTGTAACAAAGCACCTGTGCGAAGTAAACACTCTAAGTAAATTATGAAGGAAGGTTTAGCCCCACGAGTTACATTTATTTATGTTAGTAAATGTGTTTTTCAGCGTTATTTTAAAACTGATGCTAAATGAACACGTAGTCGGTAGGATTCGAACCTGCGCGGGGATACCCCAATGGATTTCTAGTCCATCGCCTTAACCACTCGGCCACGACTAACTGCTGAATCACCCACTCACAGAACCCTTTCTGTACCTCACAAAAGTCCGGTGTACAGCTCTGGATTCCTAATGTAAAGTCCTCCACATAGGAATACAAGGTGTATAAATGACACCTTTTATGTGTTATTGTGCAAGAAGCAAATTCACCTCTGCCTGAGCCCCTCTAAGCCAAATGTTTTGAAGTTGGGGCCCCCTCCCAAACTTTTTTGGCAACGATTTCAGGAGAGGTAGGGTCAGGGCTGACCACAGTGGGCTGGGTTTGTGAGATCATTTCAGGGTTAATATTGCTGTACCTAATCAACACTAAATATAGACCTATAAAAGTGTAAATACATCAAACCAAAACAGAAATTCATCAGCAAACACGGCTCCATAGAATTGGGCCGGTATACCCAAGTACTCCATGCACTAATGTTAGCTGCGGCTCTGAGTAGCAATCCGTCTCGTGTGCCTCTCCCACCCCATCCCAACCATGCCTGGTCCTCTCTCCAAGCTTAAGAGAGGCTTCCAGTCTTTTTCAGACCAAAACTAGCTCCCACATGTATGTTGCCCCCTCCCCTCTGCTGACAGAGAGCCCTCAACTCTAACCCTAGCAAGAAATATAAGCTTAATGTTTCTTTTATAAAGTAAGACAGCAATAATTGTAATGCAATGGGCTCCTCACACTCCTGGGCCCCTGCGACTCTGCACCTGCTTCACTAATGATAGCTACTTCCAGGGCTTTAAGTGGGCCGGGTCTCACCGGGTCTGAGCACCGGCAGTTTTTTTAAGGGGGCCTCGAAACGGGTCTCTATCGGGCTCTGTTTTGGACCCTGGTACAGGCGGTCCGTTTTTCCCCGGACAGCAGTGACAGCAGGGACATCGATGTGCGCGTGGTGAGCGTTGTAGAGGAAGGGAAATCCTTTAAAGAGAGTCATTCTCTCTCTGGATTTCCCTTCTTCTTTTGAAACCCAGGAGCAGAAACATTGTTGTAGTGTCACTAGGGCTTTGAGTGGAAGTGTTTTTCAATATTATATACAAGTCATAGTTGCTGCTAATTTATCTTCTGCAACCAGCAACCATTGATAAAGCCAATAGTCCTGACTTGTAGGTATGATGTGACTTGTTGTATCATATATCAATGGCCTCCTTTCACTCCTGGACCCCAGCGGCACTGCACCCGCTTCACTAATGATAGCTACTGCCTTCCAAGCGGACCGTCTCCTCTGCCCTTTGTTAAAGACATGCGTCCTGTCTTGTCCCATCCAACTTCCTGCTATGACTCTGAAGCCCAAGCTAAGGTATCTCCTCTCCATCAATATTTCCCTCCCAGGTGCCACGGCTCCGAGGCCCAAAGGAACAGTGACACTGCACTGAGCACTGGGCTCTACTGAAAGCAAAGAACAATAGTAAAAAAAGTCATAATTTGAGTTTACCTGGCTCTTCACACCACTGGGCTCCAGGGCCACTGCATCTGCAGGAGGCCTGGGCTGTAAACTCGACTCCGCTTGCGGAGTTGGAGAGTTTTCCCTACTCCATGCTCCGTGTAGAGCCCGGAGTTCTGAAAAGCGTAGTGTTGCGGAGTGGAGTTTTTCATCTCTCGCAGTTTGCCAATGCTGAGTTGGCGAGCGCGAGTGAGGAAAATCCAATGCTAGTTCACCTCCCGGTGAGATTTCTCAAAGCAGGAGCTCGCTACAGCTCACATTGAGGAAGCTGCTGCTCGAGTAGAGCATCTACTTGAGCGGAATAAAGAAGCTGCGCCCTCTTGTGCTGCGCGTGGTGCTGTTTGAACGGATTTTACATTGCGATGCAAACACCGAGCACTAAAAATCAGCGTGACTTTCCTCACTCCACCGCTTGCGGAACTCCACGGAGCACGGCTGTGTTTTTTTGTAACTTCGCAGAGTTCTGCCCAGGCCTAATCTGCGGTACCAATGATGCTAAAAGCTGTCTCCTCTGCCCATTCCACTGGACCATCACCGAAGGCCGAAGACTCAAAGCAGGCTGCTTGCCCCTTATGTAAGCAAAACAAAAAAAAACATATTGCTCCCCTCTTTTTCTTGTGCCCTGCACAGTAAGTGTGGCATGAGCCTTAATGTTAGCAAGGAAAACATGCATGTAAACAGAAGTGGAAGCAAGCAGTATCTATTTGCACCCACATGGCCATATTTTTCTTTTAAACTAACAAAACATTTTCCCATACCTTTAATTAACAAGCATTGGCATAGCCAATATGTCTCGCCTTTGGGACCTTATGAGATTAGCCATGCAGCACATTATCCCCACTCACATGATCACCCACTCCAACACATAGCACACTGGGACCAGTAGGGCCTGCTAAAACAAAAACAAGCATTTGCAATGCAAGAGGTCTCGCATTTATAAGAGTTTGAGCTATAGGCATTGTAAAATTGCAATGCCTTTTATTTATGTTTTGGTTTAAAAACAAATAAAAGGCATTGTCATTTACAATGTCAGTAGCATAAACTCGCATAAAAGCAGTGTGCGGAGTGCAGCAGTGTGCGGCGTGCAGCAGTGTGCGGCGTGCAGCAGTGTGCGGCGTGCAGCAGTGTGTGGCATGCAGCAGTGTGTGGCATGCAGCAGTGTGCGGCGTGCAGCAGTGTGTGGCATGCAGTAGTGTTTCATGTAGCAGTGTGAGGCATGCAGCACTGTGTGGCGTGCAGAGGCGTGCAGCAGTGTGCGGCGTGCAGCAGTGTGTGGCGTGCAGCAGTGTGCTGCATGCAGCAGTGTCATGCAGCATGCAGCAGTGAGTAATGAAGCAGTGTACAGCAGTGTGTGGCGTGCAGCAGTGTGCGGCGTGCAGCAGTGTGTGGCATGCAGCAGTGTGTGGCGTGCAGCAGTGTTTCGTGTAGCATTATGCGGCGTGCAGCAGTGAGTGGCATGCAGCAGTGTGTGGCGTGCA
The DNA here is from genome assembly GCF_964204655.1 of Triturus cristatus. Lineage (NCBI taxonomy): Eukaryota > Metazoa > Chordata > Amphibia > Caudata > Salamandridae > Triturus > Triturus cristatus. The sequence continues at coordinate 716,972,033 of NC_140595.1, forward strand.
GCAGTGTGTGGCGTGCAGCAGTGTTTCGTGTAGCAGTGTGAAGCGTGCAGCAGTGTGCTGCGTGCAGCAGTGTGTGGCATGCAGCAGTGTGTGGTGTGCAGCAGTGTGTGGCCTGCAGCGGCATGCAGCAGTGTGTGGTGTGCAGCAGTGTGTGGCATGCAGCAGTGTGTGGCATGTAGCAGTGTGCAGCATGCAGCAGTGTGCGGTGTGCAGCAGTGTGCGGCGTGCAGCAGTGTGTGGCGTGCAGCAGTGTCAGGCGTGCAGCAGTGTGAGGCGTGCAGCAGTGTTTTGTGTAGCAGCGTGAGGTGTGCAGCAGTGTGTGGCGTTCAGCAGTGTGCGGCGTGCAGCAGTGTGTGGCATGCAGCAGTGTTTCGTGTAGCAGTGTGAGGCATGCAGCACTGTGTGGCATGCAGCGGCGTGCAGCAGTGTGCGGCGTGCAGCAGTGTGCTGCGTGCAGCAGTGTGCTGCATGCAGCAGTGTCGTGCAGCATGCAGCAGTGAGTAATGCAGCAGTTTGCAGCAGTGTGTGGCGTGCAGCAGTGTGCGGCGTGCAGCAGTGTGTGGCGTGCAGCAGTGTGTGGCGTGCAGCAGTGTTTCGTGTAGCATTGTGCGGCGTGCAGCAGTGTGTGGCGTGCAGCAGTGTGTGGCATGCAGCAGTGTGTGGCGTGCAGCAGTGTGTGGCGTGCAGCATTGTGTGGCGTGCAGTAGTGTTTCCTGTAGCAGTGTGCGGCGTGCAGCAGTGTGCTGCGTGCAGCAGTGTGTGGCATGCAGCGGTGTGTAGCAGTGTGTGGCGTGCAGCAGTGTGTGGCGTGCAGCAGTATGTGGTGTGCAGCAGCATGCAGCAGTGTGTGGCGTGCAGCAGTGTGTGGCGTGCAGCAGTGTGTGGCGTGTAGCAGTGTGCTGTGTGCAGCAGTGTGTGGCATGCAGCAGTGTGATGCGTGCAGCAGTGTGAGGCGTGCAGCAGTGTGAGGCATGCAGTAGTGTGTGGCGTGCAGCAGTGTGTGGCGTGCAGCAGTGTGAGGTGTGCAGCAGTGTGCGGCGTGCAGCAGTGTGTGGCGTGCAGCAGTGTGTGGCGTGCAGCAGTGTGTGGCGTGCAGCAGTGTGTGGCGTGCAGCAGTGTGAGGCGTGCAGCAGTGTGTGGCGTGCAGCAGTGTGTGGTGTGCAGCAGTGTGAGGCGTGCAGCAGTGTGTGGTGTGCAGCAGTGTGAGGCATGCAGCAGTGTGTGGTGTGCAGGAGTGTGTGGCATGCAGGAGTGTGTGGAATGCAGCAGTGTGTGGCGTGCAGGAGTGTGAGGCGTGCAGCAGTGTGTGGCGTGCAGCAGTGCGTGGCGTGCAGCAGTGTGTGCTGTGCAGCAGTGTGGGGCATGCAGCAGTGTTTCGTGTAGCAGTGTGCGGCGTGCAGGAGTGTGAGGCGTGCAGCAGTGAGTGGCGTGCAGCAGTGTGTGGCGTGCAGCAGTGTGTGGCATGCAGCAGTGTGTGGCGTGCAGCAGTGTGTGGCGTGCAGCAGTGTGTGGCGTGCAGCAGTGTGTGGTGTGCAGCAGTGTTTTGTGTAGCAGTGTGCGGCGTGCAGCAGTGTGAGGCATGCAGCGGTGTGAGGCGTGCAGCAGTGTTTCGTGTGGCATTGTGAGGCATGCAGTAGTTTGTGGCGTGCAGCAGTGTGTGGCGTGCAGCAGTGTGTGGCGTGCAGCAGTGTGTGGAGTGCAGCAGTGTGTGGCGTGCAGCAGTGTGTGGCGTGCAGCAGTGTTTCGTGTAGCATTTTGCGGCGTGCAGGAGTGTGAGGTGTGCAGCAGTGTGTGGCATGCAGCAGTGTGTGGTGTGCAGCAGTGTGTGGCGTGCAGCAGTGTGTGGCGTGCAGTTGTGTGAGGCATGCAGCAGTGTTTCGTGTAGCAGTGTGAGGCATGCAGTAGTGTGTGGTGTGCAGCAGTGTTTCGTGTAGCATTGTGCGGTGTGCAGGAGTGTGAGGTGTGCAGCAGTGTGAGGCGTGCAGCAGTGTTTCGTGTAGCAGTGTGAGGCATGCAGTAGTGTGTGGTGTGCAGCAGTGTTTCGTGTAGCATTGTGCGGCGTGCAGGAGTGTGAGGCATGCAGCAGTGTGTGGTGTGCAGCAGTGTGTGGCATGCAGTAGTGTGTGGCGTGCAGCAGTGTGTGGCGTGCAGCAGTGTGAGGTGTGCAGCAGTGTGCGGCGTGCAGCAGTGTGTGGCGTGCAGCAGTGTGTGGCGTGCAGCAGTGTGTGGCGTGCAGCAGTGTGAGGCGTGCAGCAGTGTGTGGCGTGCAGCAGTGTGTGGTGTGCAGCAGTGTGAGGCGTGCAGCAGTGTGTGGTGTGCAGCAGTGTGAGGCATGCAGCAGTGTGTGGTGTGCAGGAGTGTGTGGCATGCAGGAGTGTGTGGCATGCAGCAGTGTGTGGCGTGCAGGAGTGTGAGGCGTGCAGCAGTGTGTGGCGTGCAGCAGTGCGTGGCGTGCAGCAGTGTGTGCTGTGCAGCAGTGTGGGGCATGCAGCAGTGTTTCGTGTAGCAGTGTGCGGCGTGCAGGAGTGTGAGGCGTGCAGCAGTGTGTGGCGTGCAGCAGTGTGTGGCGTGCAGCAGTGTGTGGCATGCAGCAGTGTGTGGCGTGCAGCAGTGTGTGGCGTGCAGCAGTGTGAGGCGTGCAGCATATTTCCCCGACCTCTCTGATGTGGAACCCCCGCCGCTGGAGGTCGGCTGTCCCGGCTTCTGTGCCGGGTCCCACCGTGGAGTGACGCGGCCGAGGTGCACTTCTAGCCCAACTATGGAGAGCGCATCTACAGCTGTAAGGACGCAGGGCGCAAACTCATCCGGGGGCTGAGCAGGTGAGTGTGTATGTGGGGGGAGCTGGTGCGGGATGTAAACGACCCATTGTTAGACTTGCAGAACACCTGCATTACGGCAGTGACATCAGGTGCAGTGACACCTGGCAAAACGTACACATTTGAGGTGTTTTTAATGCTATACTAGGAGCGGGGTTTCCAGTTTCCTTGCATTGGTGCCCCTGGCACCCTTGTAATGACACCGATTCCTAAATTCTGAGCCGGGCACAGCCATAAACAGTGCATCAGGTGCAGTGGCACCGGGGACAAGTGATATAAACGGCACTGTTGGCCCCAGTATGGTTGTCTTTAGCACCCGAAGTGCATACAAGCGGGGCACATTGTGTTTACTCGCATTAGAGAGCTTGAACCATTGCTACACTGCTGATCTCAGTAAACATTAAGGTGCCTGCATAGCCCTTGTGCTGACAGCCTTCTGCCATTGCTCAACACAATATATTCCCTGGGCCACTATTATCCAACGCAATATTACACCCTGTGGACTTCAGAAACATGGAGGACACGGGCGGCAGCTCTTGGATTCTAACGGTGTCCTGTCCCCGGCAGAAGGCGCTGCCATTCAATTGGAATCCAATGATTTATTGTGCGCGTTTTCACAACATGCCTTTGACACATGGTGCCTTCTTCACTTCAATTTCACTTGCGAGTTTGCGTCTGGCTCCCATTTAATGAGCCAGTAAAGCCTCTCCGTGGAGTTACTAGCCATACACTTTCAGTGGTCCACTGACCTTTCACCTTGTAAAGGTTGATAAACTCTGCTCCACTGCATAGAATGATAGTAATACCTGCTCCTGGTGGGGCTACAAAGCATCAAGCCCATGACCGCACTACATACATATTGTTTCATGTTAAGATTGCTGATAGAATTCATTCGGGTGGTTGGAGTAAGTTATGCGGCTCAGGGCTATAGGGGATACTGGGTGAAACCAGGTCTATTAAACATCTGAAGCCGTCACACTAAACCTAAAATCGGGCTTCTGACCATTCCAACCACGTGTGCCCCTGTGGATGCTCCATTGGAGCGGGCACAGCAGCCTGGATGTGCTCCTTGGAAACTGTGATTTCCGCAGATTTCTGACTTCTAAAGGGTTTGGTAAATCACCGAGCTGCGGGCATCTTGGTGTTCATTGAGGCTCGGAGGGGAAGGGTCATCTGTGTCACCTCAAAAAGGCAGGGGGTAGAGAACCAGAAATAGAGCATGGGAGATAGCAGAAGAAGGAAGAAAAGAGAGAGAGTGAGAGAGCGAGAGAGATAGAGAGGAAGAGAGAGAAGGAGAGGGAGAGAGAGAGAGAGGGAGAGAGAGAAAGAGAGAGAGAGAGAGAGGAAGAGAGAGAGAGAAAGAGAGAGAGAGAGAGAAAGAGATAGAGAGGGAGAGAGAGAAAGAGAGAGAGCGAGAGAGAGAGTGGGAGAGAGAGAGCGAGAGTGGGAGAGAGAGAGAGAGAGAGAGAGAGAGAGAGAGAGCGAGAGAGAGAGATAGAGAGATAGAGAGGAAGAGAGAGAGAGAGAGAGAGGAAGAGAGATGGAGAAAGAGAGAGAGAGAGAGAGAGAAAGAGAGAGAGAGAAAGAGAAAGAGAGAGAAAGAGAGGGAGAAAGAGAAAGAAAGAGAGGGAGGACGAGAGGGAGAGAGAGATAGAGAGAAAGTGAGAGAGAGAGATAGAAAGAGAGAGAGAGAGGGAGAGAGATAGATGAAGAGAGAGAGAGAGAGAGAGAGAGAGAGAGAGCGAGAATAAAAGCATGCAGAAAGAAAGGGGGAGAGGCAGAGAGAAACAGGATGAGAGAGACAGATGGGTCCCCTCAGGACTCAAGGGGCTTTTATGGTTGGGTCCCTCCTACCTCTGGGCCCGGTGCACTGCATCCGCTGCACCACCGGTAGCCACGCTGGCACACAGAGGGTCGTTTAGAGATTCTCCGTTATACATTAGTCAGGACGACCGTCTCCCTCATAAAAGTCTTAGAAGATGCGGGCAGAACTAAGACAAAAACTGAGTGGTGAAGAAAGAGATTAAGCGAACGCGGAGACAAACACGGAAATACAGACGACGACAGGTGGAAAGTTAAAGCAACCAAATCTCAGACCCAGGTGTCACTCGCTAAAGACCCAGGGGTCACTCAGTAAGTGGCCTTTAGTGCTCTATTTGGGTCAATGGGAAGTGGAGAAAAGGTAAATCTGACGACCAAGGGAAAGAAACAGTAGCAAGAGAATGCCCCACAAATCAAGCACATATACACTGAAAGTCACCTTCAGAACAGGGAAAGAACAGATAGGCGTAGTTCCGTATTTGAGTCGTCAGCCCGGCTAGCTCAGTCGGTAGAGCATGAGACTCTTAATCTCAGGGTCGTGGGTTCGAGCCCCACGTTGGGCGTGCATATTTTAAAATTCATTTCTTTTATTTTGATAATTCTTGCTTTTGATCGTAAATGCTTTTTATTGATTTCTTTTTTTATATTTTTTCATTTTCCTATATTTTAATAATATGCCTACAAGTCCTAGCATTAATATGCCGAGGCATCACAAAACTGACAATCTTAAATGTGGGGATTGAGAAAAGTAAGATCGCCGGGGGATGGAAGGTTCGGGGGAAAAGCAGAAGGGATTCCAAGTGACTCCTTGAACCCTCGTCACATCTGCTTACTGACTCGCTGAAATGTACTTAATGTAACTCTTCGTATTTAGGGCACCGAAGCAAAATATGTATTTTTTAAATGCCTGAAACGAAAAATAAAAAACATAGCTTTCACGCTTCTAGGAGAGTGGAGGGGGAAAAGTCGATAAAAGGAACATAAAAACATTCAGTAGGAATCAAATTGCTCTTTTAATTGGATAGTGCCTGCACTTCTCATCCCTGCTCCAGTAATTTTAATGGGAGAGTACAGCACTTCTCAGCACCGCTCCAGTGCTTTCAATTGGATAGTACTAGCACTTCGCAGCACTGCTCTAGCGCTTATGATGAGAGAGGGCAGCACGTCTCAGCACTGCTCCAGTGACTTTAATTGGATAGTACCAGCACTTCCCAGCACTGCGCCAGTGACTTTAATTGGATAGTACCAGCACTTCCCAGCACTGCGCCAGTGAATTTAATGGGAGAGTACCAGCAGTCCTCGGCCCCACTCCGGTGCTTTTAATGGGAGAGTACAGCACTTCTCAGCACTGCTCCAGGGCGTTTAATTTGATAGTACCAGCACTTCTCAGCACTGCTCCAGTGACTTTAGCGGGAGAGTACCAGCACTTCCCAGCACTGCTCCAGTGACTTTAATGGGAGAGTAGGGAGAGTACCAGCACTTCCCAGCACTGCTCCAGTGCTTTCAATTGCATAGTACTAGCACTTCGCAGCACTGCTCTAGCGCTTATGATGAAAGAGTGCAGCACTTCTCAGAACTGCTCCAGTGACTTTAGTGGGAGAGTAGGGAGAGTACCAGCACTTCCCAGCACTGATCCAGAGCTTTTAATTGGATAGTACCAGCACTTCCCAGCACTGCGCCAGTGAATTTAATGGGAGAGTACCAGCAGTTCTCGGCCCCACTCCAGTGCTTTTAATGGGAGAGTACAGCACTTCTCAGCACTGCTCCAGGGCGTTTAATTTGATAGTACCAGCACTTCTCAGCACTGTTCCAGAGCTTTTAATTGGATAGTACCAGCACTTCCCAGCACTGCTCCAGTGCTTTTACTGGGAGAGTACCAACACTTGCCTGCACTGCTGTAGTGGTTTAAATGGGAGAGTTCCAGCACTCCTTCGTAGCAGACAGCTACTCTGGGAGAAAGAGTGCTTATCTGCGCGTCTTTATTTTCATTTAAAGCTCGAGTGAGATCTCTCGCAGGTTCAGTGTCTTGGGATCTCTATACGTCTAAGCACGTTTGCGGAGTCATCCCCCATTTACACAAACCTTCGTGATTTTGTTACTTTTCTTAAAAAAATGAGTTTAGTCATTTCAGTAAGAGACGGGGTGCAGGGAAACAAAAATCAGCGAGGTTGCTGCACTGTGCTTCAGTGGCGTAACGAAAGTTCCTCAGAGGGGCCCCCGCTTCGGACTTAACCCGGAGCTCTCCGGTGTGATTACAGTGCTGAGGGGGCCCCTTGCAGCTCGGGCCCCCGCACTGCGGGGAATGCGGGTGCCTGTGTTACGCCCCTGCTGTGCTTTACACACATTAAAACCAGACACGTGGCTTGGAGCTTGAATTTTCGAAACAGTTTAGAAAGCTGCTTTGAGGGGATTATTCCACACAACTAACAACCCTTTCAATGAAACAGGAACCTAGATACAACATTTCACAATCTATAGCCAACTTTATATTAAAGTTCTAAGACAATTCCCAATATTTCAGAATTTAGTAAATAAATAATCACTTCAAATGCACTAAAATGCTTAGCTGCATTGGCCGGGAATCGAACCCTCCCGCGTGGCAGGCGAGAATTCTACCACTGAACCACCAATGCCTTGCTAGTCACACTGTGCCAGGATGATGTACTAAACAATATGACAGTACGTCGAACTGACATTGTGTTTGTATTGAACTCCAGTCTGTGCTTGAGGCTGACAGGAGCACAGGCAGTTCTTATACAGTACCCATGCTTCCACAAAGAGAGCAGCTATGAGCTCACATGTAGTATGACGGGTTCTGTCTGTAAACCACCAATGCTTCAATAGTACATGTGACACACAGAAGATGATCAAACTTGACCATTGCAGGTGCTGAATCATTAGCTGTAGTCAACGCTAAACCACCCGGGCTGTACCTGAACCTGACAGAGACAACGATGCTGCACAGTACAACCCATGCCGGAAATGATGAGAAGTCACAGAACTGACATCCGCAGGTGATGAAAAGACAATGCTTTCTGCACTGAACAGAGACAACAATGAACCCAGCCACGGCCCGTATAGGGCGTGCTACTGGGGCGGTGACGTGGGGCGGAGGAGGGGCATTGTGGGTGGTTGTAAAATGCGGCATACGGCCGATTTCAGGTAAGTAACGAAAGAAAGAAATAAAACAAATTTTGCAGCGCGCGCAACGAAATTCATTTTTGTTTCCCGCTACTTACCTGAAATCGGTTGAATGCCGCATTTTACAACCCCCCACCCTGCCTCGCCCCAGCCCCACGTCACAGCCCCGGTAGCACGCCCTATACGGGCTTTGGCTGAATGAACCATTGGCCCTTCAAGCATGGCCGGCGCTAGGCATGGGCAGCGTGGGCATCTGCCCAGGGCTGCGCCTCTGCTCGCAGCCGTGGGGCCTCGCACCTTTAAAGACTCCAGAGTTTCGAGGCCCAGGGGGCCCCCTACGAGTTTACATATTTCTGTTTTTATCAATCTCCCCTGCTGACCCCTATCTGTGGGCCTAATGGCTGCATCTGCATGTTGATGAAAGCAATTTGACAGTTAAAGTGCCCTTGCGTGTGAATGGTGCCCAGTCCCTGTATCAATGAAAAGTAGAGCATCCTGCTGGGCGCAGAGCAAAAGATAGAATGACGGCACATCACAATGGAAACTGCTCACCTAGGACAAGTGGAAATGGAGCAGAGAGTGGGATTAAAGGGGTAAGACAAACGGAATAATGTGTGGGGGGAGATAGGTGTGAGTACGGCAGTGAGACAAGAGGTGCACGCAGAGGAGCAGAATCAGCATATAGAAGTGGACGTAGCAGGGTTTCAAATGTGCTGGGTCACTCAAGCCTCAGACCCGGTAGTGAATTAAAATGGACATTGAAAAGGGGCCCTATAATCATCTCCTTAATTTTGCTGCAAAAACATTGATCCAGTATCTGCACAATGAATGAAAGTTCCAAAAAGCAGGCGGTGAGACGGGCCCACTCTCCATTTTCACCCTCAGAGTGAATTTTGTTTTTAACTGTGCAGCAGTGCCGCCCTTTGCTGCCTTTAATGTAACTTCAAGGAGACTCTTTATAGTTCTTTCAGTCTTATCATTTCAGAACCAAAGCATTTTCAATATCATATACAGCAAAGCTTTAGATGTTGCTTATTCATCTTATGCAACTAATAACCACTGACAAAGCCAATAGTCCTGGCTTGTCGTAGGTGTAATGTTATTTGTTGTATTATTCATCTTGAGGCAATGAATGAAGCAGCAAAATACCAGTCGGGCGGCGCACTATGCTATGCACAGATTCATAGCTTCCATGTTTTTAAGCAACACTATTAATTACAACAGACATGCCCCTTTGAAAGACCCCCACACACAATTGTTTCATCCCACTTAAAGCCCTGCTGTCAGGTCAGTATGAAGGCTGTTTTTTGGCTAGTTGTTATCCTGCTTTATTGTCAGGTGAGCTGATTTTAACTGTTGATTTTTATGATAACAAAGCAAACATTGCCTACAGCAAACTCAAATCAATGCAGTATTCCATACCTTATAAATAACTTATACCGCATGTCTTTACAAGTTGAAAACTGCCCTAGTTTTCAAACATGGGACACTTTTCTAGCTAACTATCTCACTAATGGGGGCCCCTTTTATTTTGGTGCTGGGGGCCTATGCTCTGTCCCAGTCTGATGCTGCATGTTAAGCAGGGCCACTGGAATTATGTGATTGTGCTGTGGCAGCGACTTTTGCATAATTATGCATTTGCCACAAAATTCATCATCTGCTGCATAATCTACAGATTTTAACAACAAAATTGCTTTCTATCTCAAATGGTTCAAAAGTTACTAAAAATGCAGCGACACATCTTACCGCATGTGGGAAAGCCCTTTGAAAAGCTGGGATAGTCAACTTTCTGTACCCACTTCTACATGTGGGTGTTAAATTGGTACTAGGGGGTACAACCAATGCCCAAACAGCGTTACCAAGTTTAAAAATGGAAAAAAATGAGTCAAAACCATTTCAAAATTTGCCACATTATGCCGCATAATTTTCCTTTTGCTTTTTCGCATAATTTACTCACCCTGCCACATAATTTAGTCCTCTCCTGCCGCTTAATTCCTGATGTTAGGGTAATCCATTGAAGTGATTTTGTTCCTGTTTATATTTCCCATGCTTTACTTAATCTTGCATTCCCCAAGAGTGCTAGCTATCTACAACATGTGTGTTTCTGTATTTCATTTCACAGCATATTACTCTAGGGTGATGCACACTTTGTATGGAGTCGCCACCAGGTGTTTATAACAGGCTACAGTTGAGCACTTTGGAGTTGAGGCTGCAGGCAGTACACATTTCACATTATGCCTGACTGTGGGACAAAAGGGTGTTCAGATTACACGATCATTCAAAATACGGCTTCTCTGCAGGGCAGAAAGAGCAATGGCCCTGCATTCCAGTTGTGATTCTATGCAAATGTGTGTGAAGGAGCTTCTTATTGGTCAAAACAACAATGTGAATGTAAAATAATTTATTGTTGTTACTCATTTAGCTTAAACAGCTAACAACCACTGACAAAACCAATACTCCTGGCTGCTTTTAGGTGTATGTCAGTTATTGTGTTATATTTCTGGTTTCTTGCTGATATCTTGCACATATTGATACCCAAACATGATTCCCATCAGTGGCAATTAGGTCTCTGCTGAAGAAAATGTTTGTATGTGCTTGCTAGCAGTTGATTTCTGAATGAAGACAAATTCATTCAAACCTTATAGTGACAAATCAAGGGTTCTCATTTTTAAAGGATCTCATACCATATGGTGTTCTCTTTGGTGGCTGGTGGAAGTAAGTCAATCGCCCACATGGCAGAGCCAGCAAAACAATCTTGGATTCATTTTCCAGCATCTTCTCTTGTTTTCAGAATATAATAACCATTTTTCATTCACTTGCCTTTACTACACCCATAAGCAACAGAAAATCATTCCATTCAATTATCTTCTCACTAGATTAAGCAAATGCTTCCTGCCCTCTTGCATTCAGTACCCTTCAAATCATTCATAACCGTGCTAGGCTCCTCATCTGAGATGGCTGCATCGCTATGCCATTTTGTGTCACCTTTATGCTGTCTGCTGGGTTTTTGGCCCAAACCCCTCTATCGACAAGGCAATATCTATTTTTCACTGTGCACTGCATTAAAAAGGATCTATCTTTCGACAGCACTCCTTACGTTCAGTCCAGAACCCCACACTCTGTGCCAACCAAACTCCTGTGCCATCCTAAAATGTAGATGGCCCTGATTGGAGGCAGAACCTTCTCCTTTCTAGTTGTGCAGGACTAGAACTATCACCCTCCTGAGCTATGGCATAACTCCAGTCTTTCGGAAATACACTCAAAACTAACTTTTCTCCACATTAGTAAAGTTTGCACACCTCTTTTGGACATCTCTTCATCCCATTCAATAGAACAAAATACAAGTTTAATTCATTTAAACTACATTTAAACTTCATTTAATCTACTTAATAGCAATCAAATATTTATGTACGTATTTTATCAGGATTATTAATGCTATTTTAACCATGTTACTGATATCCAAACTAGGTAAGTAGCTTCTTGCAAAGCCACTTCATCAATGCCATATAAATAATGGGCAATTGATATTACTTCCTATGATGTCACTTCCTGGGAGGTTAAATCTTATGAAAATTATAGGGGCCTCGCATGTTACTATTCTGCCCGGTGCCCCACATATCCTAGGACCCGCCCTGCCTTCATGTATGGTGAGAGGAGACCAGGGCTTTAAGTGGGATGAAAAAACTGGGGCGTCTCTCAAAGGGGCGTGGTCAATGTAATTAAGGGCGTGGCTTAAAAACACGTAAGCTAAAAATCTGTGCTTAGCATAGTGTGCCGCCCGACTTGTGTTTTGCTGTTTGTGTTCTTGCATCCAGATATATGATACTAAAATTAACATCATACCTACAAGGCAGGACTATTGACTCTGTCAGTGGCTGTTAGTTGCATAAGATAAATAAGCAGCAACTATGGCTTGTATATAATATTGAAAAAGCTTCCACTTAAAACCTTTGTGACCCCACAACAATGTTGCTGCTCCTGAGTTTCAAAAAGAGAAAGGAAATCACTCTCTTTAAAGGATTTCCCTTCCCCTAAAACACTCACCTGGCATGACATCATGCTGTAACTTCTCTACTAGTGAGAAGTGAGCAGTGTGAGCACACACACATCAACGGTACTCCAGTATGGGAAAAAATGGACCTCCTTTGCCAGGGCACAAAACAGAGCCCGATAGATACCCGTTTTGAGGCCCCCTTTAAAAATCTGCCGGTGCTCAGCACCGGTGAGACATGGCCCACTTAAAGCCCAGGAGGAGACATAGATCACACGCAGCAGACCGGGGGACATTAATACCCAAAATGGCGCTTATAATTTTATTTATTTATTTAATTCTTTTTTATATAGCACGGACTTTACCCAAAGGTGTCAGAACGCTTCACAATAGAACAAAGTACGTTACATGAGGAGAGTGTTGCAAAATTTACATGTTACAAAAAAAACAGAGAAACAAGAAGAGATAAAATAAAGCAATAGATGGAAGTCACTCAAAGACACACAAAGCAAAAACACACTAGAATGAAGATTCTCCAGGCATAGATTTCAAATTTACAATAAAGAAAATAACTTCCATTAGGGACTTGCAGAGGGGTGTATTAGTTCTGGAAGTGTCTTTGGAAGAGAAGAGATTTGAGGTCAGTTTTGAAGGTCTGACTAGACGTGGTGGTACGGAGTAACGGAGGAAGCGAGTTCCAAATTCTCACCTCGTTGCCAGAGAAGGATTGACCCATCGATCTTTCCTCTTGAAGGTGGGGGGCTCAAGCAGTAACTTTTCTGCATTACGAGATGGTCTAGAGCCTCCAGAAACTTTCAGTTTATTTGCCAGGTATCAAGGGGAGGAAGTGTGCAAGGCTTTGTGGGTGATACAGGCAGTCTTGTAGATTGCTGAGGCACTGCTGAGATTCGAACTCAGGATCTCCTGTTTACTAGACAGGCGCTTAAACGAACTAAGCCACAGCGCCTGCACTGTTTGGCTCTGCACTATGCCTGTTGTGTACTGACTATCCAGGAGTCACTAGTACGAAGTACACATTTCTTGGTACAAAACCTTGCTATTTCCCTCCAACTCTCCACAAGAAGAAAACCTGATATGAGAATAGAAAAATTGCAAAAGGGGTGATGGGAAACGTGTATCATTATACCTATATATTTGCATTGATGTTCCAAGTATGAAGACCACAGACTGGTGGACGAAGGGCTTCACATACGTTAAACCCAACGAGAGAGCAATGATATGAAGGGCACCAGCAGATACAAGATCATTTAATGATGTCTACATGACCCATGTGTCGCTTTCCTTCACCTCTGTGAACTCTGGACGAGGAACCGCCACTCTCCGAGAAGAAATGGGATCTTTACTCGCGCGTCCCCGGTTCAAAAAGACCCCTTTGAGAACCCCTGAGAAGGCTGGTATCACGGCGAGAGAGGGGGGCTCTGTTAGAAGCTGGAGAATGGGTTTTTCAAGAGGATCGCTTCACTTCCTCTTTCATTTTCAAACCATGTCACTCACTTAGAGCTGGATATGCCCTATGCCGGCTACCTGGGGTCCACGAAGGAGACCCGCTAAGAGGGCGGCCGCCTTAGTGCCACAAGAGGCACAGGAGGCAGCCTCCCAGTGTGGGACACTTAGGGGTCCGGTGTGCCGCATCACTTCCGGGTAGAGGGGGTGGAGGGCGAGGTACATATACCTCTCTCCGCCCACTGAGCGCTCTCTTTGCCCACTACCCCGACGCCGTTTCTGACGTGTCCCCGGGATCCACGCTTAATTGCGGTGAGTGCTGTTCTCCCTCCCCCTCCCCCGATGTTTGGTGGCTCTCCCGGCCCCTGCCGTTGTGCGGTCTGCTTTGGGGGGGAATCAGCTCCTGGGGGGGAAAGGGTAGCGGCACCCCTCCCCTGGCAGTGCGCTGTGACCGGGGAGTGGGTTTTTACTTTAATTCAGAACAGAGCAGGTGGTAGGCGCCGGCCGGGACCCTGCCTGACTTGGGCCCATGGTCCCCGCTGCTACTGGCGAGGGGGCTTTTGCGGACCATCCCTTCACCCTCCGTATAATTTCAGGACCCCAGCTTCCGCAACACGGTGGGATGTGGTCCCCACCAGCAGGCCCCCTTCTGGGCCCTTAGCCCATGCCTGCTTTCGCCTACTTCTGCCCCACCTCGGGGTCCCGCTACATGGGCTAGGCCTGGGCGGGACCCCATCCCACGTACTAGTGCTCCCGGCCCCCGCACGGCCTCCGATGCGGGGGTAAATCTTTCCCCAGCATGGCCACCTCACTCGTTGGCGTGGGGCAGTGAGGTAGCAGGCCAAGGGCCACCACGTGGCGTCTGTCAATAAGGCCTGACTAGCAGACGAATGGGATTCCCCGGCAGTTTTCCCAATGGGGGAGAGAGCAGCCAGGCCCGGGTCGGGTCTCCAGGGCCTAGGGACACCCGATGCATTGTGGGGGGGGGGGCAGGGAAACCCCGCCCCCCTCCCCAGGTCAGCTATGGGAGCCTGTCTGTGCTGAGGCAGCGTTGCCCCCCCACAATGTCTCGCACGCGGACCTTGGGAGCCTTGCCCTCCCCAGCGTGGTGGAGCTGCTGGCTTGGGCTGAGCGGAGGGAGATTCATCTTTACCTCAGCAGTTCTCCTTGCAGTGCAATTTGAACTCTACTGTTAACGTGCAAGCCTGCCAGGATTGGCTTGGGATTTTCCTACGATGCAGTGCTTTCGGCTGCGGGGCTGGGGCCCGGTTGGGAAGGGGCATCGGGGACTGAAGGCACTAGGGCAGAGGTAGTCCCGAGGCTGCCCGCTACGTGCGACACAGCCGGTTGGCAGGGCTGCAGTAGTGGGGGTCACGGGTACTCATGCTGTTCTGGTCCCCGCTTTACCCGCGGGCGACTGGGTTTGCCCTGCGGGGCTAGTGTCAGGATACGCGGCCCGCGGGGTCCTTCTGGGGGCGTGGGTCGGCCACGGGCTCCACCCGCGGGACACAGTAACGCATGTGCCCTCCCGTGCAGCATCTCCAGCCCATTTATGCAATTCTGTGGTTTGCAGTGTTCACTTCACCTTTGTTGATTTGCCGCAGTCGCCCCATCGCAATGGTGCTCTGTGAGATGCTCGGGCTCCTGTTTATGCGCTGCCAGGTCCTCTAAGCTTGGTCGGCGACTTTCTCAGAATCGGTGCTGCATGTTGGTCTTGGTAACATCGTCAGCTTCTTCTTCCTTCTTGAATATATGCCAAGCAGGGTCCTTGCCGCGGGGCCGGCGCTGCTCTTGGGTGGTCCGAGTCCGTTTGCTAACTGGTTATCGTGTGAGGGTTTTTTTGGTTAGCGGGCACACCGTCAGCAGGGTGAGACCGGCCTGTATGTGTCACAAGAGGACCATACCTGTCCTGCTTATGCCCTTTCACCAAGGATTGATTACCAAGTATGTTGCCTAATTTATATATCTACTGCTGGTAGTGTTCAAGCATATACTATGATTGCCCGGCTTGTAGGGGTGGTTGTAAGAGGCCGGTGTTTTGGGTTTCGGTAATTAGACAGTGGTGGCTTTGGGGTTCCGGATCCCTCGGGTCTGCTCACTTTAGGATGTATAACGGTGGTGCTGGGGTTTGCCCAACATAGATCCACACCTTCTATGTACTTAGCCTACTTGCACCTGTACAAATGCTACCTACAGGAGTGGTGTATGCCCAGAGCCAGGGCTCTGGTTGCTAGTTTTTGGGAGCCAATCTGCCAAAGGGCACGCTGAGCCGGGTGCGTTGGAGGGGTGCGCGGCTCAAGCCGCATGCGTGTGGCCGGGCCCTCAATTAGAATGGATCGAATTGTACAGTGCAGGTAACTCACTACAGGTGGGGCTGCTTCGCACAGTGTGCCGTGGGCCCCACGCTCACAGACTGATTTGGACCCAGGGGTGTGCCGATATGCGGGCCCAGCCCTGGGGGGCCGGCCACCTGAGGCGGCAGCCTCCTTTTCTGCCGGGCACGACGCGAATCGTGGGCTGAGGGCCTGGAATGGGGTCGTGGCTATGAGGCGAGGTTAGCAGTGTGGGTGCTCCATTCTACTTCGGAGCAACCTTGCCCCGGGGGTTTCATGTGAGGGGGTACTGGTGGCTGGTTGCACACTCTGTTTTATTTGCTCTGGCTTTGTTAGAAATGGGGGTCTCTAGTTGGCAATGCCCAACCCTGTGGTAACGTAGCACGAGCAGCTAGGCTTATCTCAGAGGCAGTGTGTGAAGCATTTATGACCATACACAGTAACACAGTGAAAAACACTACAGAGGGACACCACACAAGTAGTTATAAAAAATAAGTATCTTTATATATAGACTTAACACACAACCAATAACAGTAAAAAGCCACAGTACTAGAAAATAGGGTTACTCTTAAAATGCTGCAAAAATAGTTCAAAGTGTGCAAAGAGGAGTTCAGTTCAAGGCAGTGGTCTCTGCGACCCTTTTACTCACAAGATACCTGGATTCTGTAGCGATGATTTTCCTTAAGCTAACCAGCGCTGCGTTGAATCCTTGCTGCAAGGGAGGATGATGCGCTGATTTGTGTGCAGGACAAAGCGACAAACTCCTACACGCTCAGCCGGCGATGCGATGGAATCATTGCCGCGAAGGGAAGATGATGCGGCAAGCCTGTTGCGTGTGTGATCTTGTTGTGATGAAAAGAAATGGCGCTCCGCGAGGGAGCGACGATCCTGATGCGATGAAAATGGCAAACGCTCGACGTCCGCGCTGCGATGTCGGGAAGCGATGAACTCGATGCGATGATCTTTGGTTAGCGAGCGCTTTGAGGCCCGCAAACATGCAATGCGATAATCTTCTGGTTAGCGAGCATTTGGCAGCCCGCACATAGGTGATGCGATAATCGTGAAGTCGGTGAGCCTTTGGCAGCCCGCAGACAGGCGATGCGATGATCTCCGGTAGCGAGCACTCAGCGGCAGCAGCGCGATGATTTTCCTTACGCTCTTCAGCTAACGGGCGTTAGCGACGATTTTCAGCACTCTCTTCTCCACAGTAGAACCAGAGGCCCTGGAACTCACAGGAGCCTCACCTGCAGATAGAAATCCTCGCTGGGAGGAAATAGGAGGCTGGTGATGGAGTCTGATGTGCCTGAGACTCCAGCAGGAGGCTAGCTCTCTTCTAGCCCTTGGGTGATTGCTGTAGCAAGAATAAAAGTTCCTTCAAAGTCCTTTTCCTCTTCTTCCAAGTCCAGTAGTAACCACTGCAGGCCAGTCCAAGAAACAGCACACAAGCACAAGGACAGTCCTCTCCTGCAGATTCCTTCAGTTACACGGATAGAGGTTCTTCTTGTTGTCCAGGAGCAATACAAATTGTAGGGGTTTCAGCACAGACATTTATACCCCAAAAGTCTTTGTTCTAAAGAGTCACAAGTCACTGAACCCAGCCAGAACCAGTTCTGCCCAGCCCTGGAGCACTTTGTTTACCAGGCTGCATCCTTCCTTTCAGAAAGAGGGGGTCTGCATCAGACGCACAGTGGGAGGTGGAGCCAGCATTCACCTTGCCAGGCACAGCCCTATTCAGGTCATGGAGCTACCCCTCCCCATACTCCAATGCAGATCTCTCTATTCAACCCAGGTCTGACTCAGCCTGCCCTGTCTCTCCAAAACCAGACAGCCAATACACATAACAGCAGAGCACACTGGAAGGCTTAGGCAAGAAAATACCTACTTTCTAAAAGTGGTATTTTCAAACACAGAATATAAAAAAAACTTCACTAAACGATGTATTTTAATATTCTGAGCTCAAGCATACTAAATTCGTTTTTCTACCATGTTCTGGGGGTCAGTTAGGACTATAGAATGTAATAGCAAAACATCCCATTCTGGCCTATGGAGAACAGGTAGCCTTACAGTAGTGAAAAACGAAATTGGGTGTAATTCAATACCAGGACATGCTACACACATCAGAGCATGTCCTACCTTACACATACAATGCACCCTACCATAGGGGTGGCTTACATAATGCCAAGGGAAGGTTCAGGGGCTGGGAAGTGGGTGCACTTCACAGCCAAGATGGCAGTTCTAGACTGCACACAGACACTGCAGTGGCAGGTCTGAGACACACTTTACAAGCTGCTTCTGTGGGTGGCGCAAACCAGCGCTGCAGGCCCACCAGCAGCATTTGGCTCACCAGCCCTGGGCACACACAGGCCACGCTACTAGGGACTAACAGGTAAACCAAATAAGCCAATCATGGATGTACCAATTCACATGTCATCTTTACACAGGGAGCATTTGCGCTGTGGCACTGAATGGCAGTGGCACAGCGCCCAGAGCATCTATTACCAGCAAAAACAGAGGAGACAACAGCGAAAAATGGAAGGGAGACCCACGTCAATGGTGCCAGGTCTAACAGGCTTGGAATGTCTTACTGCCTCGTGGAGACCGTCTCTCAGTCTGTTCCCTTTCTGAATCTAGGCCTGTACCTTGAACTCGTGTCAAAGGGGCTTTGTTCCACGGCGTGCTCTGTTTCCAGCGGGGATACGTTAGGCCTGTTTTGAGTCCATCACTTTTAAATAAAATAATTATGAAGCGCTTAGTTACAAGAGCAGAGGGGGTGTACTTGGCGTCCCCTCTGCTGGTACTGCCCTCAGGTTTGCGAACGGCATGATTCCGTGCCGTCCGGTGGCTTCGCCAGGCACAGGTGTCTTTCTTCAGGATTGCCTCGCCTTTCTCGCGTTTCACAGAGCAAGGGATGAGAAGAACAGTGACGTGAGATGTGCTGGTGTTAGGATTGCTGATCCTGGTAGTGCGTGTCTCATGTGTAATGTAGCACTGGTGAATGCTCATTTTAATTTTGCGCAAAATTGGGCGTTTTAAGGTAGGTGTCGCCGTGAACTGCTCCAGGTCAGAACTTGTGTTTTACACTGCCTTCAGTTTGCGTGGCGGTGCGTCCACCTTAACTGGAACTGGACAGGGTGCCCTGGCTGGGGCAAAACAGTATATTAGTTTGTGAGAGTATGGGTGCACTAAATTAATTTGTACTGCCAGGGTGCCATAAAGTGTGAAGGCCACCTGGGGGCAGTGTTTCTCACTTTGGCTGAACATGAATGAATATTGTTTTTCATTCACTAATACCGATCAGGGGATCTGCTCTATCGTTTTCAGCGAGATAGATCATAGTGGCTTGATATGTCCTTTGATTCAATAGTTTTAGAAGGGCGCCTATGTCTCAAGTCCATCACTATTTCATTGGCGACTCTGGTGACTCGTGTCAAGGACAGGACGCATGGGGGCATTCACAGTGCAAAGATTGGAAACTCCTTTTCACATTGATGTGGTTTAGTGATACTTTGTGGGGAAACGTGGGAATGGAGGCAGTTTGAGGTGCGGCACCATTGGTAGTACAGCGGCCTCTTTCGCGGACTTTCGTTGTTTTATGGAGATTAGCAACAGAAGGCTTGGGGCTGTCAGCTAGGTGTCGACGGTGGCTTGCGTTGGGGTGTGCATTGGAGCAATGCGGAGATACCTGACACGCCGGACAAATAGGCCACCAGGTGGCGCGGGGAGCCGGGGTTAGGAGTTGCCCATGGCCAAACTGTCAGCAACGATGTTATTTTTATAGCTATTAGAAGAGCCTTATTGGGGGAGAAGGAGCACAATGAGGGAAGGCCAGGGACAGAGGTTGATATTGTTTGGGCCACAATCTCAGTGAACAGCTTCATATCTATCTAATCTGCCGCTTCACCTGGTCTGGGGCCTAAAGGTCAGCGAACAATTTGGCTCATTGTAAGTTTCTGTGGCGGAGGGTTGCTCTCACATTTAACCTCATGCGGTTGTTCCAGTTCAGGACCAGTGGGAAGCAGGGTTAGGGGTCAACTGGGTTATCTCCTAGGTGCTGTTTTCAGATCTGCTGGTTCTGTCTAACCTTGATGGCTGTCACAGCATCCGAAGTCTCGTGAATTTGCCTGTCTGGTGGCCTTCGCAGGAGTGGGCGTTTTCTTTGGGGGCTTCGCCTTGCAGGCTACCCTGCGCCCTGATTTTTACAGACTAGGATACATGTTGAAAGTTATGGCAGGCATGCGCCAAGAGATGGGTCTTACGATACATCTGAACTGGGATTAGTATCCTGGCTACGGAGTAGCTGCGTGAAAGTCGGGTGTTTAAGGTGGTCAGCCGGCTGGCAGGCCTTCTAGATGTGGGTTTCTAGCTCAGGCATGCCCAAGTAAGGGTTCAGGTGCCAGAAGTCTGCCCTGAGATACTCTTGGTCACATTTCACCCTGCTGAGGCATAAAATGAGTACCATTGAGTGGAGGAACAATAAACATGTTATACAGCGCCAAGATACCATGGGGTGAACGTATTCAAGCCAGTTGCTGGGGTCAGGTGGGATACCAGGACATTACACTGGCTATACAGGTGCAGGAGGATACAGTGCCAGGAGCATTTCCTCTGCTCGCAATGGGCTATCAGGGGTTGTCTTTCTAGATATGGGTGTACTGCGTCTCCCAGGAGGCCTGGCCCTCGCACTCCAAGAGAGTATATTGTCAGTTGCATGCTGACAGCTCGCCTCTCACCTTGGTTCAGGTAGAGCAGATATTGAGGCATCTTTACATTGTCAGGCATTGTGGGTTATGGAAAACTTTCTGTAGTCAATCTTCCTGGACTGGCAGCGTCAGCAGCTTGCAGGGCGAGGGCATCATGCAAGTGGGACTGGGTATCCCAAAGTTTAACGGTACTTCCGTCCATAAGTCACCCAGGGAGTGAATCATGTTCAGTGTGAATCCTGAGTTACAGAGGGCAACCCTGGGAGGCAAAGATAAATATATGATTGTGCAATGCACACTCAGCAGTAAAGCAAGCTAAATTCCAGCATAATCCTGGTATACCGTCAGTGAAAAACGTAAGGTTAGGGGCTACACACGAATAGGCACTTTCAGTCAGCTGGGGCGTGAGGATGCCATTCCCAAGAGGGTGCGGTTTGCTTTGATAGTGCTGAGATGGAGAGGGTGGAGCACTAATAGAGACAACTACCAGAGCACATTTGCAGTCATAGTTAAGAGAGTGCAGGTACATTACTCATAGGTTTACTCGATGTCCCTTGATCAAAATGGATTGCATGTGACCAGTTGCTTCAGTTAAGCGAATTTTCCTTCGGAGTTGTCAGCTAACATTGGGACTGCAATTTTGGTAGCTCAGCCGGTTGGCAGGCCTTTTAGATGTGGGTGTCTAGCTCAGGCATGTCCAAGTAAGGGTTAAGGTCCTGAAGTCTGCCCTGGGACACAAGTTCACAGGCATGTGGAGTGGCAGAACTGAAAGGTGCTTGCGTTCGACTTCTGGTCACAGGTTCAGATCCTGGTAGGTACACTTAGCAGTTCATCCTTCTGAGGTCGATAAAACGAGTACCATTGAGTTGAGTAACAATAAACATGCAAATTCTCCCGCCCTATAGCCTTGGCTGGCAGCCATGCAGGTTGTGGAAGTTGTCATCCAACGAGTGTGCTACGGTCCAAAAATTGGGGGCACTTTGGGTTCAAGCACAAATGGGCTACGAAGTATTAACCTCTTCAGTGCCCCACCCCGTTGCATTAGCGGGCGGGGTTCATGACGAGATAGTCTCGTCATGGGCACAGCGCAATCGCGCTCCATGACGAGACTATCTCGTCATGGGCACTGAAGGGGTTAAAGAACACTTGGCATTCCCAGTATTAGAAAAAGGGCAGGTATTTATACATATGGTTCCCCTCCAGTTCACACTGTCTTTTCTGCTCCCAGGTATACTAGCAGAAGTTTGGGAGAGCAAGGCGTCACCTAGGATGGTGACTGGCTGAATTTAACGGACATACTCCGACAAGCGCTATGCACAGATAACTGGGTGAGAGGAAGTAAGGCGGGCATGATAACTTTTACTTCTACCTGCATTGGCACATCTTGTCAGGAGTGGCTTGTCAAAGGTATTGCTCTTCAGCCAGGCAATGTTAACATCGAACCTCACCAAACTATTTGCATTAGGTCATCCTGGGCGCATATACACTCGCTAGGGTGGGGACACCAGGGTGGAAACACAGCACCGATTGGCAGTTGCCATTCTACTAAATGGGGAGGCCAGGTCGATCCTCTATGTCTCTCCTTTGCAGGGCAGCACTGAAAGGCTGGGCGAGGTGAGTGCGCCGTATACTAGGTCCCCCTTCGAGTTTCAGACTTGGCAGGACATGCTTACAGGTTGGGCGAGGGGAATCCCAAGGCTTCAAAGGGTACAGCAGGTCGTAAGCCACCCTGGGGAGGGGTAGTGTTATTGTGCAGGCACTGGAACAGCTTCTGGAGAGGCAGCTGCATGGGCGGGGGTGTCTCCCCTCCCATCACTGTGTGACACCTGGATAGGCAATTATTTGACTTTCCAGGGTAGGAGGGTCCTGCTACCAGAATTGAATTCCTCCGGGAGTAAGTTACGCAACCGTTGGTGGGCATGTGAGTTTGGTGATCAGAGCCTGGGACAGGCTCTGGAATCATCAGGATGTAGGTAAGAATGCCTCCCTTGGAGGGGGGCCCTGGTTGTGCAAACTTAGGGACATTTTCGGCACCAGATGCCGGTGGCTTGCAGCGAAGTGTAATATGTGCATTTGATTTATTGTAGATGTGCAGTGAGTCAATAAAAACTTTGCAAACTTTCATCTCTTTAATTACCAAGAACTATGGTCTGGGTAATTGGCCATTCAGGCATCTTGCGAGTATCAAGGGGGGCAGAGAACAGGAAATGGAGGCACGGCCTCACGGCCACAGACATTATCTGACTAGGGTACCCAGGCATGCGCTGGACCTGCTTGCTGAATAAGCTGCAGCAGATATGGGGGGGGGGGTTCCTCCTCCTAATGTGATGGTCATACACCGGGGAGGGAATGACCTGGTAGCTCTGGGGAGAAGGGTCCTGCTTCAAGAAATGACTGTCACCATGTGTAAATTGAGCAACCAGCTGGGGACCTGTGAAATATGGTTGTCTGAGATATTGCCCCAGCGGGTGTGGTAGGGCGCACGATCTAAGGAAGCCATGGAGGTCTCTCGCAGGAAGGTTAACAGCGCCATGAGGAAATTCACTGAGCAAAGGGGTTTTGCCTTCATCTGTCATGGGTTACTGCACACTAGGCCACAGGGTACTTGGATGAAGATGGGGAACACCTGTCCAGAGTGGGTATGGACCTGTTCTTACTTGAGCTAGGTGAGGCCTTGGAGACAGCAGGGTGTATGTAATGAAGGTTATCTTGGTGGGGGGCTCTGGGGTGACGGTGGCCACACCCAGAGCTGTGGCAGAGTTACAGGGCGATCCAGAGGCTGTAAGGTACAGAAGGGTACCCTCTGCACGAGCACAGTTAGGGTGCTAAAGCCAAATATCCTCAGGGAGGTCCTCGCGCTGGACCCTGGAGGAGCGATGGCGCCCAGTTAGTCCTACGGGCGGATGTGGACCTGAGCCACCGGGGGTTGCCTGGAAGGCTCCACCCACCTCTGGGGCGTGAGCAAGGGAGCGGACTGGCGGTCCACCAGTGGGAGGGTCACCCCTCCCCCAAATCTGACTAACACCGATTGGGATTGGCCACGGTGTAATTTGGCTCATCAGGTGGCAAGCGGCGAGGGGCTGCCTGCCTTGGGATCGCCCGTAAGCTAACCCACCAATCTTGGCATTGTTGTTATGCTAATAAACCTGCAGCAATTTTCTCCACAAAGAAGGTGTCTTGTCTGGTTATTTCGCTAAGAGATTGCTGTATGGGGGATGGTGAGTATTGCCGATATTGGCACTATGTGTCTGACATGGTGAGAGCAGCCCGATCATGCTGTGGCACTCAATATGTAGTAGGGACACAGTCAATCTTAACCAGACTATTATACTAAACTGCCTTTCATTGGATAAGACTTATAAGATCCCCTGGTTGGAGTATGTTAAAACAACTCTGTATTCTCTAGTCCCTGAGCTGTATGTAAATCCCACCTCATGCTCCAGGTTCCCTAAGAAGTGGCTGAAGGCACTCATTTAGGAGAAGCTAGCCTATGAAAGAGAGGAATTTCAGAAGCCTTAAACTCATTTGTCTCCTCGAGCATACTACGTAATCTCCTTGCAACAGTCTCGCAGAGATAAAGGATCTCCAATCTCCATAACATATGTAATATTTTTAAAGGGCTTTTATAATTAAGAACGACGGTAACATCTTATTTAAATTTATTGTTTTTTAAACCTATGTAATTATGTAGCAACCGGGAACCTGCAGTTCAGCATCTATTCTTTTATTATGTTCACTGCACAAATAATAGACTTCGAATTGCGTAATTTGCACAGCTCAATTTTGGTTGAATGTGTCGAGATCATCCTTAAGAATAATATATTGATTAATGAGGATTTTCACTGTAAGCTCAAAGGGACTAACATGGGGGCACTTGTGCCCCAAGCCTAGCCTTTTCTATACATGGCTGCTTTTGAGGAGCATCATATTTATAACAAGTTGGCTCCTTTGTTTGAAAATGTCAGCCAGTGGTCAAGATACACTGACAATATTTTTTTCATATGACATGATGAGAGAGACTACCTTGATATGTTTATTGATTGGCTGAACATGGATGATCCTAACCTTAGTTTTACCTCGTCAATAAGCAACAAGGATAGTACTTTTTTGGATATTAGTATTAAAAATAATCAAGGTTTCTGTAAAGTGGATCCATACACCAAGCCCACCAATCGTGATACCATGCTGCATTATCAAAGTAATCATCCCCAAAGTCAGAAAGACAATATACCTTTAGGATAATTTCTGCGAGTACGTCAAGATAAAGAATTTTTAAATCCACGCTAAAGTCCTTACGAAAAAATTTGTGATGACAAAAGCTTACAAAAGAGCTAAATATTTCAACAGGTGCAGTTTATTTGAGGCGAAATTGAAGGGTGGCGAACTTAAACAAAAAATTACACGTGTAACAAATGTTACCAACATTAGCAATAAAATTTAAAAATCGAATCAATAGGAATTGGCATTTATTAAATGAAGATAACAATATACTTGAAAAACCCATATTCGCCTACAGACGAAATAATATGATTTGAAACTGCCTAGTTCACACCTACAAAGAGAATCGAGAAAATAAACAACTCAGTATACGAAATGGAGCTTACCTTACAGGTAACTTTCCATGTGGATCATGTATCAATTGTGTGAATATTATTAAAGGTGATATTATTGAATATGATGGTATCATACATCGCCTTAACAAGATGGTCAACTGTCACACAAATTTTTTTGTACGTGGGCGAAACAGGAAGGGAAATTTGTCTCAGATTTAATGATCATAAGTCAGCGATATCCACTACATGTAAAAATGCCCCATTAGTAGACCATTGGGTCGAAAAGAAACACACCATAAAAAATATTAGATGGTGCATTTGAGAACATATTCAAACCTCCACTAGGGGAGGAAATATGGATAAAAAGAAAGATTAGAGAACAATTCTATATGTCCAAATTTGGGACTCATAAAAATGGGTTAAATAATAGAGATGATTGGGAAAGGCTGATTTAAAAGATTTCCAGTGGACTTTGGGGCACACATATTCATCTTTTCTCCACATACATACTCAGTAACTCTCAAACTTATATAGTGATTCCCTTGATCTTTAGATAAGGCTCTTTAGTTAGCGCTATTATTTTTGAAAAACTGGGTACAGAGTTGCTTGGTGTCATTATTACTTTTGAAAATCTTTATATTCTCGATAATTTATTATTTCCAACCTTTTTTTACCATCAGCAGTAAAAACAGAACATTGGTTTATACATGCACCAATGCTGGATTTATGAGTTGTCATCCATTTTTATGAGCTCTCCACTTCTGAAATGTCTTGTCAGACATCGCTGGTCATTTGGACGATTTTGTCTATAGTTACTAATTATGATATTGCTATCGCAATTACAAAATATAACAACTTCATTTTGTTATCTCAACAAGATTTTGCGCGTCAGTTCTTGTGCAATCAACAATAGAATTGCACAATGTAAAGCCAATTCAAATTTAGATATATAAGTAAATATCTTAAATTTTATTATATAGAATAGATATTTTTCGATTCTAGTTCCTTGACGAACAGTATCATGAACATTGAATACCGAAAGGGTTAATGGTAAGTTTATTCAAATATAAGCCATACAGACGTAGAACATACTTTATCCATGCTGTCATGTCATGACAACATATCAATGCATAATAAATGGACGCAGTAAGAAACAATGCGGTTTAGACGATTCCAGACGCCAAATGGAACTGACACGGACCATCGGTAAGACGCTACCGATCTGTTGTTAATAATACACTGTGATCCCTTAATATTCTAGGTATCTATAGACCGAGAGCCAATAGCATCATAAAAACCATACGGAGATTCTCTTTTGAAGTTTTCCTTGGCTAGTTAATACATTTTCTTGCAGACTTGCGGACCCCTTCTAAATGGAGTCTAAACATCTTCTTAAGGTCTTATTTTCTTTTTCCATGTAGAGCCGATTAATGAGCCCTTTGACATCCTGCCATATCCAAGTACCCAGACCTGAATTTACTTTTGGGTTTAATAATTTCAAATTTTGAGAAAATACATTTTGGGTGAGATTCACATTCCCCACTTATGAGTAATAATATATTTAGAAGTGGCGTATTTAACAGTTTGGTTATATCGTTTGGGTTTTGATTCCTTTTCCCGCTCTACTTTTTTCGCTATATAAGGTCTCTACATATCGGCTATCATGCAATTTCGAATGAATTTTTAATAGCTATCTTCTGAACTTTGACCTGACAACTAGCAATTGACTAGCCCCTAAGTGGATTGACACTGCACAGACTAACTTTTAAAGTAAGTTGGAGACTGTACACTGGATCTGCATTTACACATAGGGAATTCATCAACCTAGATCGCAATATCATTCTTGTATTTTGCGGTTCCTTTTGTAGATACATCAGAGCTCTATTAATACTATTAACAGATTTATCCATGGCTATTCACCTAGAACTCCAACTGATGACATTTTGGTTTTCTTGAATTCCCTATATTTTAGGTAAGGTGACGTGATATCTCATCAAACACTAGGAGTCCTCTAATCTCTTAGATTAATACCACAATATTTGTCACTCAAGGTCCTTGACTAAGGACCAGATGTACAATCGTATTTTGGGTTCGCATTTGGGTTTAATGGCCGTTTTGCGACCACAAAAAACATGTGTCCTATGTACCAACCCTATTTTGCGAGTCACAAACATTCAGAGACTCGCAAAATAGGGTTAGCGACTCGCTATTAGGAAGGGGCGTTCCAAGGGCATCCTTCATATTAGCGACTCCAAAAGCTACATATGAATGTTTTGGGACCACAATTGTGGTCGCAAAACAGTCGCAGTTTACCACGCTTCTCTGAAGGGTGGTAAAGCACATGCAAATGGGGAAGGGGTCCCTAAGGGACCCCTTCCCCTTTAGGCATGCATGCACAAACATTTTATAAGGGGACAGAGGGGGTCTGGGTGCAAGATACAAGTAATGATTTACCAATCCAGGAAAAAGAAGGGTCCCTCGCAAGTAATTTTCAGGTGGGGGGGAATGAAAAAAGCCAATATGAATCATCGAAGGCAAGAGAAAAAAACACAAAAGCTCAAAGGTCAACTTTAGATCTTTTACAGGCATTAACTGAAGAGATGAGAAACAGGTTTCAGGTCTCAGAAAAAAAACAAGCTGAAATAAAGGTTTTTTGTGAGAAAATGGAAGATAAACTGGACTCACTAACACGTAGGGCTGCATTACTAGAGACAAAAGTAGCAGAATTAGCAGCAAAGGTGGACGAAAATAAAAGAACAGGAAGCCAGTCTCCAGGATAAGATGGAATCTATTGAGAATGCTCAACCAAGGAATAATCTTCGCTTACTCAAGGTCCCCGAGGGAGTCGAGGGGGCTAATATAAAAGAATTTGTGGTGAAACTAATTAAGCAGACAACCAATATTGAATGTTCAGAACAAGCTCTCTCTGCTGATATTCAAAGGGTGCACAGAGACCCTTTTAGACTGAGCCCGAATAAGACTAGACCTAGAAAAATCTTGATCCATTTTTTGACATACAGCCTAAAGGATGAAATATTAAACAAGGCCCTAAAAATAAATACACTGAGTGCAGAAGGGTTCACTTTTCAAATTCGATCTGATATATCCACCATTACTGCGTCCAAACAGTGGGAGCTGGGAAAACTATTAGAATCATTCAGACAGCTGGGTGCTACGGCACAACTCAAGTTTCCAGCCACACTAAAAATAATGTATAAAAATAAAATGCATACATTTAGACGGGTAGAGATGGCAGAAACCTTTTTGCATCATATCCAGGGAGAAACAATGAATAGCGAATAGTGAATGGATAAATGGATAAAGTAATGGCTCTTTTTATAAGAATCTTATTAGAGCTTCACCTCAAAGCAATTGTTTGATCAAATCAAGATAGTAGCAACCGCCCCGACCAAAGAGAGGGTAGCCTCAAAGGCCAGGGTAGGGCCATGAGAGAAATAGAGGGGGTTCTCCAGGGGAGCACAGGTGGGGGGAGTTGGGTGGAGTAGGTGGATCACCGGGTGAAATGTAAATGTAAATTGATAATTGTATAGCGCACTACTCACCCACAAGGGTCTCAAGGCGCTTGTATGAATACTGCTGTGGAACCCATCCTGGCTTTCCCTGTGAGGCATCCACTCCTGGTCACCCCCAAGGTGGAGGCCAGGCATCCATAGCGTTGTGGGGGCCGTTGTGGAGATTAAGCAAGCTATTGCCCAGAGTTGCAGAGTGGGACTCCATGAATGGAATAGGCACTGAGGCGAGAATTATCAGGTCCGTGGAATTTTTGAGCCCAAGACCCGCCGAGACAGGGAATTGAACCCTGGTCCCGGGCTAGACCTCTGCATCAGGGTCTGCCGCTCTAATCATTGAGCCACACTTCTCCACAAGTGGGGTGGGGAGCATTGGGAAAAAAAAAAAAATCAGTCCAACTCTCCATATAAGTTCTTTAAGAAATGTTTCGTGAAGGTGATGACATGGAACCTAAATGGGTTAAGGGTAAAACGGAGGATGGAAAGGATATTTCAGTACTTAAAAGATGCTCCAGAACAAATTTTAATTCTTCAAGAAACGCATTTAGTAGAGACAGAGATGAGGAGTTTATGTAAAAGTAAAAGCTGGATTAAGGAGGCTATCTGTACCACACAGCAAACAACAACAAAGGGCGTAGCAATCATTGTAAAAAAAACATCCTGCGTTATCAGTGGAGGGGGCTAAAGTGGATAAGATGGGGAGATGGGCCATAGTAAATTTGAGGTTTTACTCACATAAATTTAAGGTGGCAAGCTACTATGGTCCGAATCAGGATGATACAGCCCCATTAAAAAGTTTGGGGGCCGAGCTATTACCATTTTTAGACCCCTTAATACTGGCAGGAACCTTCAATTTAGTTTTAGATCCTGTGCTGGATAGATCTCTAAAAAACAAAGCTCCACAAAATTGCAAAATGAGATCCTTACTGAAAAACATGATGAAGCATTTAGGATGGATGGATGTATGGAGAGAAAGAGAGGGAGGAAGGAGAGGTTATACGTTTCAGAATAAAAAATATGGTCACAGGTCTAGGTTAGATTATTTCTTAACCAGTACGACATTGAGGCCTTTGGTAACAGAAGTGAAACATCTCGGGTGGCATCATGCGGCTGTGACACTAACGCTGAAGCTTCCCAACAGTCTAACAAATACAAGATGGACATTAGATCGAGCTATCTTGACAGAGGAAGAAACAATAGAAAGACTGGCTCAAGAAACGGAGGCCTATTTCTCAACAAATACGGGTAGTGCTCCCATGGAAATAGTATGGGATTCTTATAAAGCTTTTTTAAGAGGCTGTATAACCTTGATTCAAATTGCCAGACAGAATAAATATAAAATGGAGATAAATAGAGGATAAAATTCAGGAATTAGAATATAATCTCATCACGCAAGAAGGGGAAACGGAAGAGAACATTACTGATAGATTATTATCTCTTAGAATAGATTTGGCAGCGATACTAGATGTAAGGCTGCAAAAGAGGTGGGATGCGAGTAAGATGGCGCACTTTGAATATGGGGAAGGCTCGGGCAAACTTCTTGCTTGGAAAACCAAACAAGAATTAGTAAGGAGTAACATAAAGGAAGTAGTATGTAACCTTACCGGAAAAATGTGTCTGACTTCTGAAGACATAGAGCAAGCTTTTCGAAACCATTTTGAAGCAGTCTATAGAGAAGATCTTAACCCACAGGAAAGCACGATAGAATCCTGGTTTCAGCGCTATCCCCCAAAAAAAGTCCAGTGATGAGGCCTCTAGTAATTTTAATAAATCTATATCTCAATTTGAAATTAGGAAGGCAATAGAATCTGGCAAGAAAGGGAAAGCAATAGGACCAGACGGTCTTCCGGGCGAGCTATATAAATCCTTAGCCGAAGTTCTAATCCCAGTAATGCATCAATTGTTCTCTTACATTTTTGAGGAGGGTGGGCCTATGCCTCCCTCCTGGAGTCAGGCCACGGTTGCCCTGATTTTAAAACCAGCCAAGCCTGCAAATCAGTGCGACTCGTATAGACCAATCTCTCTGTTTAACCTTGATTATAAAATCTTTGTTAAGGTTTTAGCAGAAAGGCTGAATGGTATTATGAGCGGGCTGTTGCATCAGGGTCAAAAGGGTTTTGTTGGAGGGAGGCGTATCCAAGATCTAACGTATAATCTGATTGGTGCTATTGATATTGCAACTATACACAAACTACCCTTAGCCATCATCACGCTGGATGCCATGAAAGCCTTCGATCAGGTAAATTTGGCATATTTAATGAAGGTATTAGAGAAATACAATTTGGGGGAAACATTTTCTAGAGTCATTTCAGCCATTTACAAAACTCCAACTGTCAGAATATTAATAAACGGAAACCTTTCCTCTCCCATAGAAGTGCAAAGAGGTACAAGGCAGGGATGCCCCCTGTCGCCAATGCCCTTTAATTTATATATAGAGTCTTTTGCAGATAGTATTAGGACACATGAGGACATACTTCCTTTTAGATATGGTAGCTGGGAAAAAAAGTCTCATTATATACCGATGACATCATGGTATATACATCTGATCTCGAAAAAACCATTCCTGTTGTATACAGCTTAGCCCAACAATTTGGTAACATCTCAGAATATGAGATTAATCAGTCTAAAACTGAATGTATGGCTTGGAATTCCACAGCTTGCCCCCCTCAACTGAAAAGAGAAATAAGATACTTAAGAATAAAAATCACTCATGACATCAATGATATAGCTGACTCAAACTTACGCAAAATTGATAAAGAAATATCCGATTCTCTAAAAAGTTGGGGTTATTTAACCTTAACACTAATAGGAAGGACCAACTTGGTAAAAATGATGCTCTTACCTAAATTAATTTTCATATTTCAGAATATACCATTAGCTTTTAAAGAAGAAACTTTGAAAAAAATCCAGTCAAAATTGAATTAATTTATATGGGCTTCCAAGGGCATTAGAATTTCTTGGAATAAACTTCGGAGAAAGAAGAACAAGGGAGGCCTATGCGCGCCTGATATAATTTTTTATGCATGGGTCTCTTTAATGAAGGCAGGAAAAATGCTCATGAATGAACCCAGTTTCTCAGATATAGGAAAAATGTTCAGGGAAATGTTGCAAGATCTAAAAGGAGCTGAACATGCTTATCTATACAAGTTTGGAGACCCACGCTACTTCAGAAAAGTTTGACTGAAAATGTTAAAGGATTTAGCAGTTACTTGGACTAAAATTAGGAAGGTCTAAAAAAATCAGCTATTATAGCGCCATGGCGCCCATATGGGACACACCCGGGTCACCTGAATGGACCAAAGATATACTAGTAACACCTTTAAAATCTGCTGGCATAAATTGTTGGGTCCAGCTTATGCCAGAGGGATGCTTGATAGCCTGGGAAGATTTGAAGCTCATCACGGACAATCAGCTATCTAAATTTAAGTACCTACAAATAAAAAGCTGGTCTCAAAGGATTGGTATACCAGTTGGTTTCACAAATGATGTAGAGGCTGCCCTGAGAGCCGGACGACGGAACAAGAAAGAAGTAGCGAATCTTTATTGGCTTCTGATAGAGTTGGCAGATGAGGACTTTATACTTCCAACACAACTGTGGGGCGAGTACTTGCCGGATGTCAATACAGAAACATTATGGCAAGTATCTTTTGATTTATTATATGTCACAGTCCAAGCTGCCAATTTAAGAAGGAATCATCTCTTTTCTCTTCATAGAGTATATTGGTCTCCATTAAAACTATCCAAATTTGCAAAGGGCACTATTCCATGCTGCCCGAAGTGTCGGAAAGAAAAAGCTAATGATGAGCGTATGTTTGTAAGCTGCCCTATAATACAGCAATTCTGGAAATTGGTACTAGAAGGTATGGAAGGAATCTTTGGGTTCGAGATACAGGTGAGCATTTCGTTATTCATTTTTGGTCTTTTTCCGAATTATGAATTTCTCCCTTTGGATATTAATAAGTTGTGTTTTTATCTTATATTACTAGCTCGTAGAGAAATCTGTAAATCTTGGATAAAATGTACCCCCCCCCCGACTTTTCTAGATTGGGTAAATGCTATTAAATATAAAATGAAATTCGACATAGCCACAAGGAAAGATAATAGAAAGATCAGGGTTTTTTGGGAACCATGCATAAGTTGGTTGAATAGCCTTTAAATTACTCTAAAATGGGGGTATACATGTCCGATGATTATGCCTCTACATGGAATTACTTTACCACTCGGGTCAGTTCCTGGGTCTCACAGATGGAAAAAATGGAACAGACAAATTTCAAGAGGTTCTGTGTAAAGCGCAAACGACTTAGATCAGATCTCTCTTGCTGATGCCTTCCAGATGGGGGACAGCAGAGAAAATCAATTTACTCTTGGAAAGATCTAATGGCGTATGAGGAACCACTACATGCCCTTCAAAAATTTAAACTGGAAAGAGTCATTTTTATATTTGAAATATATCCAGTTTTTCTTTAAGGTAAAAGGACTGCATTAAAAAAAATAACTGCTTTATTTAAAAGCTGTCCCAGACATGGTTAGCCACATTTTAATCACAGTGATTTGTCTTTCTTTCTTGCTTTTAGTGAAAGTTTTAATAAAATTTGTCCTGAAGAATGTGATGAATATTTTCTGTTACACCGAAACTCCACGCTGACACATGTTTCGAGTCAGCCATTTCCAACAGAGCTGGCTGTTTTCTGTATATTCGGTTTGTTAAAAAAATATTTTCTGTATTGTTGATGGATCACATGATAAATGATCGGTGATTATGATTGCTACAAAATAACAGATCTGATCTGTAAAGTATGATTATTATGTAAGAGCTTTCTCTCTCTCTTTTCTTCTCTTTTTCTCTTTTTTTAAAATTAAATATGATGACAGTTTTATCAAATATTAGTAATAAACGTTTTTTATTGGGGACTGAAAGTTTAATTATGATTTTGGTTTATAACTGTGTTATATGATTTATCGATTTTATAGACTGGTCTTATGAAATAAACGATACAGGGATATATTCCCATCTCTTTTACATGAATTTAAATGGATTCTTGTGACATTTGAAATGAGTAAAGTATGACCTTTTGTTCACCCATTGATGCATTTGGTTTAAGAATCTAAGGGTTGTATGACCTCCAGAGATAGTGGTCTTTTCTCTTGAGGGGTCATTTATAATAGCCATTTCTCCCTCATATTATTGATTTATAGTAAAGCAATTTCGTTTTGCATCTTTACAATATTATCCAGTGAAAAGGGAGTCCCTTTTTGTTCTCGGTTCATATACCATGTCCCTTTTTTCTTCAAAAGGGTATCTCTCTTGAGATTTCATATTCTCTGAGTACAGCTTGTTAGCTGGGGAGTAATTTTGAGAAAAGTTACTCCATCTGATTTGTCCTACATCATGGACTGTTCAAAAACCTTTGGTTTTTCAGAAGACCAATAAAATAAGATCATAATGGTTCTTCGAAAAACATTAGTACAATTACAATGTGCAAAAGTGGTGAAGAAAAATGGAAACATTTATGGAACCAGAAGAAAAAAGTTATCCGGACAGAACTCACTGCTGATTTTCTAATTGAATATTGCAAAAAGGGTATAATCCCAAAAGGTCTACAGGTGACTTATGAGCCTGCTCTTTTTATAAAACATGAAAAATGTATTGAGAATTGGGCATTCATCGCAAATAGATGCAGCCGCGATTGGATGCTTCTCATAATTGATGCAGCTCATGAAGTATTAATTATAGAAAAACGTGAAATAGGTATTCTTGAGTCACAAATTAAAGAAAATACAGCTGTAGAAGATGCTAAACACAAATTAGATGAGATTCAGGAAGAGCTAAAAGGTTATCTAATGAATAAAAAAAACAATAAATTCAGAAAGGATGTTACCATGTACAACGTAGAGCTTGTCTATCCATATTTACAAAAGGATTATTATGATAGATCAATAATTGAGACTGGCAACAAAAAAGGTAATATGCTCCTAAAAAACATGTCAAATGTTCTCTGACACATCATACACGAGATCTGATTCCGAAATCGAAATCGGCCAGGTCTCACACTCAGATAGAGATAGAGAGCCAAACTCCGGAGCAAATAGAGAAAAGTTAACTTTTTTAGAACAGCATCAGTCAAAATTTGTTCACAACACCAGATGGAGAGGAAGGGCAAATTTTCATTATCAGAACCAGGTACAACGAAAACCATATATGAGAACAATGGGCCAAAAGTATTAGGATTAAATTGCCAAAAAGTTCCAATCATTTATCTTTCTAGTAGAATACTAACTGAAGAAGAAGAAACATTATTAGGCAAAGGAATAGGGGTTGCGATTTGTTCTCCCATCAATATTTTTGATATGAAACAGATATCAGCGATCTCTTTAGAAAAATTGGGCTCAACAAATTCTTTCAACATAAAAACAAAATTCTCTCTGAAAACAAACCACGCCTGAAACCAAAGTCCACATGGACACCTTCAAGGCATATGGTAGGTAAAGAAATTGAAACATTTGAGAAAGTTATTGAAAAGGGTTTAGTTGAGTTGGATAGATAGCAACTTATCATGCCAACAATGCAGTGCATTACATGACATAGAACATAGTAACGAGATCGCTATTAAACCTGGAGATAAGGGAGGAAGTGTAGTAATTTTAGATACAGTTGATTATAATAACAGAATGCATATATTACTCGATAATGTTTCCCACTATAGAAAATTGACCAAAGAAGAATGGAGAAAAGATAGTACCAAGATAGACAGTATTCTGAGAGAAGATGAGCGTATTTACCAAGCAGAATATGAATATCTTAATAAAGAAAATCCAATTATACCAGCGATGTACGGACTGCCTAAGGTACACAAGAATATTGTCGACCGTCCAATGTGTCCTGTTATATCCAGTATTAATTCATTGACAGAACCACTAAGTCAATATGTTGATTATTTTCTTCAATCTTTGGTTTGCAAACAAATGTCGTATTTTAGGACACAACTGATATGATTACAATATTATCCAGTGAAAAGGGAGTTCCTTTTTGTTCTCGGTTCGAGGAGGGTGAACCTGTAAAGGGTGGGTGAAGTTCACCTAGGCTGTATTTCCACTCTCTTCTCCAACTGTGTCTTTGTCTGTATCAAAGACACAGCTAATACTGGTATTCTCGATTCAGACCTATTTACTTGTGAGAAGTGCCAGTGCCCTTCCATTATGCATTAAATGCATTGCAGCACAGCTGAAAAGTGCAGGTACTCTCCCACTCAAATTAAATAAGTACAGTTACTCAGTACCGGAGAGTAAGTAAAGTACTGGTTCGTATGCTTTATACTGAGAACAGAAACAGACCTCTCAGGTTTCCCCCTTCTATGTGTGTCCGCACCTCATACAGTGCAGGTTTATTGTTTACAATCTGATGTCTGCCGTCATGTCGACCTCAAACATAAAAATATTATTATAAGTCAAAAATGTAATCACGAAAACCTTGAATGGATAGGCTTCTACCACATCTAGAACGAAATTGCAGATTTGCATTTTACATAATTACTTGTATTTTTCCAGAAATTAAGCAATTGCAAATTACTCAAACTGTGCACACCCTATACCTAGCTTTATATCCATTCTTTCTATCTAACTATGCTCAAGAGAGGCCCTTCTTTGCAGCAAGTTTCCCAAGGGTCTTCACTGTCTCCACCCCATTTTAACATCTATGCTCCCTTCGATCACACCTGATCACATCAATTGGACTATAAGCTTGCTCATATGCTGATGACACCCAAATCATTACTAGACCTGACCAGATTGCCCCAAGGTCATTTGATTAATAGGCTGAAGTAATTGTAATGTGCATTCATTTGCTTATGGTCAAGTAGTAAGTATGTTTTCCTATCCTGAAACCCTAAAAGTCACTAACATCTTTGTTTTCTGAAAGACAGCAGATCTCTCTCTGTAAATAGAAAAGGCTAATCTCACATCCAAATAATGCAACTGCTTCTCCAACTCCGAAGATGGTGTGGGATAAAAGGAACTAAGGACAAGATCTTGAGAGCAATTAAATACTGATGGAACTTGGGAGGAAAAAGAGAGTATGTACAAAGGACTATTCTATCTTGAAAATCCCCTCAAAGGAGCACTCAGTTCACTAACTCTGACCTAAACAGATAGCAGCTAAACAAATAGCATTTTCTGAAAGTAATTTGAGGTTTAAAGGTGCTGAAGAGGTTCAAAGGGAGGTTCCTGTAAAGCCTAAAAGACTAGTGTTTGGTTTCAAGAAGGAATAAGGCATTGAACCAATGGATGTTGAGGAAATTCGATTTTCGATCACGATCGAATTGAACCTCCATTTTGTGCTCCGCCGCCATTTTGTATTGCCCTCACTCAGGCAGCACGACGAACGAAGTCTTTTCTGCTTTTCCTGCAATATTGTGCCAAAATAGCCTTGTGCCGCTGTTTACAAAGCTGGTGTTAGAAACTGGCCTAGTACAGTAATCCCTGTCTGGTTTTTCTAATCCCTGTCTTAACTATCTGTTGGTTCACACTATTCTCTTCTGACTTTATCTTATCTTCTGGCCTTCGCTGTCCTCTGCTCGAATTCTCTTGTTTCACAACTGTCCTCCAAAACACACAAACGTATCTCGCCACCTGCAAGTCAGTTGCGGACACGTTAATACCTTAACCTGTGGGAGGGATGGCAAACACAGTTGGAGGAGAGGCTTCTTCGGGTTGCTCGATACTTTTGTTTTCGACTTCTTTCTATTGGCTCTGACTTACTTTCAAACTATTCTTATTGGTTTTTCATGTATGTTTTAGGTGTGTCCTTCGTTAATGTATATGTCACCTATGTACTATAAAAGATTGTGCGCC
The DNA here is from genome assembly GCF_964204655.1 of Triturus cristatus. Taxonomy (NCBI): domain Eukaryota; kingdom Metazoa; phylum Chordata; class Amphibia; order Caudata; family Salamandridae; genus Triturus; species Triturus cristatus. The sequence goes on from NC_140595.1 coordinate 717,009,229, forward strand.
ACGGAGTGAAGTGGCAGTCTCCTGAGAACATACCGTGTGTACTTCTAGGACAACTGTACTAGCTGCAGCTAATAAAATCTGATCTTTTACGCCGACAGAGTGTCCCCGTGTCTCTGTTAGCTGAAGCAGGTGAACCCAGGATATTAAGGCATACCCTGCGCCGCCAGACCCATAAGGTTTCTGGTTCTTCAATGTTTTAAAAAGAATCTTTTCAAAACTCTAGTAGTCAAATCAACCATGGGAGAAACCTGATCACGCTTGAAAGCCTTAATCGTGCTATTTTGGCTCTTCAATGTTGAGACTGCAAACCCTATAAGACCTACATGAAGCAGAAAATCAACCGTTAACATTGGATGGCAAAAAGAAGCTTGCTTTCTTTTGTTCACACACCATTTGTCAAAATATTTCCAATGCCTTCCGTAAGCTTTCACTTAAGCATTTTCAGAACTGATGGATGGAATGCTTGAATTAATCTCAGCCACTGTTAACTACTCGGGCCACATCCCAATCGTTCATTATTTCGTTCACCATGTACAATGTGCTTAATCTCCTAATCTCTATGTTGCACTGTCACATGGTTGCTACAGTCATTGTCAACATCTTAAAGTTAGCATGAGTCCGGTTGTCATGATACTGCTTTTGCACTTTGAAGAACCAGGCTGAATTAGGCCTGGCGGCGCAGGGTACGCCTTAATCTCCTGAGTTCACCTGCTTTGTTGAACAGAGACACAGGACACTCTGTTGAGCGTAGAAGATCAGGTTTATTAGCTGCAGCTAAGTACAGTTGTCCCAGAAGTACACCTGGTATGTTCTTAGGAGACTGCTACTTTACTCCATGGCGCACAATCTTTAATAGCACATAGATTCACCAAGAACACACCCAATGCATACATGTTTAGCCAATGGGAAGAGTTTGAAAACAAGATATAACCAATGAGAAAAGTTTGAAAACACGATATCAAGTAACCCAAATAAACCTCTCTTACAACTGTTTTTGTCACTCCTCCCCGCAAAGTTAATCAGTGGTTGGGCCTACAACTCAACTTGCAAGTGGCAGGACATTTGTATGCTTTGGAGGACAGTTGTGAAATGAGAGAATACAAGTAGAGAATAGCAAAGGCCAGAAGATAAGACACGGCATGAGAAAAATACTAAAGGCTAACAGATAGTTGATATAGAGATTAGGTAGTCCAGACAAGGATTAGTTTAGGCTGGCTGGTGTTTGAGATGGGTTTCAAGACAAAGACGGAGGGGGTTTTTGACACGTTGCAGTCCAAGGGGCAGAGACACTTTGTGAATCGAGCAGCCTGTGTAAAGGCAACACAAAATGGTGGTGAATGTAAAATGGAGTCGAAATTAAAGAACCTCAGACCCTCCTTTTGCCATTACGCAGGCAAATCCTAATTGATTGCTAGGTGAGCATTTTCCATTCTACACATTTCATTTAAGCAGGTATATGTAAGCTATCAACAGGGATACAAAGAGAACAAAGCATCGGGTCATAATTAACATTCAGATAGCAGAAGAAAGTAATGACCAATATTACAAACAGGATTATCATTTTTTCACAACCCTAGGTAAAAGCAAATCCTAAAATTATTTAGCGAACCTTTTCAGGGCTCTTATGCATTTCAGTGACTATTGTATACTCAGGTGAAACAGTGGCGATCCTTATCAATGCTCTCAGGTGAAATGGGGATACTCTTTAACAGAGGATAGACTTCATTCTGCTTTTCCTAAACAGAATACTACTCTAAAACAATGACAGCAAAACAATAAGAATCAGTCTCCTAACACCCATTCTATGCAATTGCACGGGAACCGCTTGTGCATCCATAACTATGCCCAAAGTCCGTTCTAAGCCTCTCTGGTAGGCTTCTATTGTCCATCAAATCTGCTTCTGTTGTTTTCTTTTGCATTGGGCCTCTTCATTCAGGCCTTCCATGAAAATAGTGCTTCTCAGTATCCGTTGGAGTGCCCTCCTGGCAAACACTCACAGCTCACTCGAAAGTCTCAATGTCTCAAGGGAGTGCACCAATATATTTCCTCCGCGGCAGGCACTACAGATATTGTGCTCTTCATTGGTCATGGGCACAGATAATCCCGTGCAGACCCAAGTACTATTAATCGGAAAGAGCAACAGACTTTCACGCTCAGCAACACTTTCAGGCTCCAACACTCGCTATTCAGTGTCAGAGGATGCTCGGGCTGCTCTTTCATTTAATTTTTCCTTTCATTATGGGTACTACAATGTAGTGCCTTTTGCCAATTTTGGATCCTCCGGTGCACTGTTCTTCCGTTGGAGCAAAGAAAAGAGGGTGTGTGGCCAAAACTCAGGCCAAGCGGCTCAAGGGACTGCACACTGTCAGAGGTTACCAGCACATGACAGGTAGAAAACTGAAGCCTCAAACCAGCCCTGCCATCAACAACAGGGATGCTTCTTTTTCGCTCTTTTACACTGAAACTCTGGTTTTGTGATGTCCAACGCCGTCTGATGGAGCAAGTACGATGCTTTGGAGATACCATTGATGGCGCGCTGGCGATCGCTGTCCAGCCTTGCTACTTTCTGGGTGCTGGGACTGTAGGGCCAAGATGTCTGCCTTTCATCTGTAGCTGTCACTGATGGGAATTAGGCTTAAATCAGTGTTCTGCAGGTTATTATGACTTAATTCCCGCAGAATCTAGTGACGTAGGAAATGTGGCACAGTTGTTAGTTTCCTTCAATTTAGTACAAAAACAGTTCATTGTATTTAACAATGTGACTGCAAGCAGGTGGCCTGCAATCTGCGAGGGAGTGACCATATGCCATGGGACAACTCTGATCTAGAATACACTGTCATTCTCAAAGGCAGTACTTCTAGTCTCTTCAATTGGGTACCCTTCATTATCCTCTGCCATCTAAGGGTAGATAGTTACATGGGAATTCTATCATATTCAAAAAAATAAATGTAAGGTATCTGCTATTGAGGTGGAAAACTTGTCTTACTATAGTATTGAATCAGTTAACCAGTCCATCACTACCCTGACAGTCAGACTGGAAAACATCGAAGTAGGCCTAAAGAAAATTCTTGAAAAACAGTCTGGTCATACAAAAAGGGAATTATTCATAATATGGGGGTCCCTGGTACATTACTGCAGTCTGGAAGTGTAAACCTGAACAATACTCCAACAATAATAAAAGGGCTGACTTGTGAAAGGAATACGGAAAAGGGAAATGGGACTAGGACACAGCTAAAATCCCCAATAACTAGGCACACGCGACATCAATCAGGGGAGAAGTGGCAAAAGAAAAATCTATAGGAAGAACAAGAAATTACTTGGGTGATAGTAAAGTTTGTGACACAATACCAAGAGTATGGGCGATACACAAAAGTCAAAATAGTACACAAATTTTAACTCTACCGCTGGCCGCTACACCATATACGGTAATCTCAGCTAATGTTCCAGTTCCTTCTTCAGGGAAAAATGAAACCTGGTTTCCTTTAAGGAACAAAGCCATACACTACTTAGGAAGCAGAACAAAACTGACTAATGTAATATAGAAATTAGGTCACCATGTACAAGAGTCACAGATCTATAATTTATCCTTACGTCCAATCAGGATACATAAATCTAGGGCTGCCTGTTCTAGGGGGCAGTAACGTGACTAACTGTAGGTGACACACTTTGATCCTGTATATCTTTTTTTATTTTCCTTCAATACCATTATAGCCAAATAGACATGCACTGGTGAAGTGTTGTCTGTCATATTCACAGCATGAAATATCATACCTGTGAAATTTAGTAACCAGAACAAGTCCAACCAACTGTTGCGTAGCGATGGGCATCGTCATGACCATCTCCTCACAACACAGGGGAGCTTGTAACAGTATTAACAGCAAAAGCGTAAATACAACGCAAAAACAAAAAAAAACGTGCATAAAATAAAAACAGACATGCCAAGCCATCAGGTATACTTGCTGTATACCAAGCACAGAAAGCATAGACAAATTTCAATATCATATGTAAATGAACGGTGACGCACAACTCTATGTCATGCACTTTATGCACAATGAACCTGCAACCCAGCAACTAATATTCTGCCCTGCTTAATTTGTCAGGCTCAAAAATAATATTCCATTTCCTTACTCCCCTCTTTTGACAGCTGGTGACCGGCTGTCAAAACAACTGGCTGTGTCACTTCTGACACACAGGACCAGCAGGAACAATTCATAGAAAAACAAAATGCACAAAAATAAACACAAACATTTCTTTCCAAAGAAGTTATGCAAAAACGCATCTGTTTCAATACACAGCTGACAGCACCCTCCTTTTTGCAATTTGCTCATTGATTAGGTCCCACAGGGACATATGGAACACTCGTTCCACCACCTCATGATATGGACCATCGCTGTTTCGTTGGCTGTTAACCCCTGCTTTTTCACTACTCCTCTTCACCTACTGTAACATTCTCAGTCCTTTCTAGTCTTCTCTCACCCTGATTTCCTGCCTATAGCCATTCAGGGCGCTCATTTCACCATTATTACTTCATAACTGACATCTTCGTCAAACCAACTCACATGTCCAACTGTAGTCTTGTCAGCCCTCGAGCCACCCAGAACATTTCAGGAATGATCTGTGGACAGAAGCAAAAAAAATACACAACACACAAAAGAAAAACACTTCACATACCACACAAAAATATCAACTATAACTTTTAATCAGGAGACAAAACATAACACACATTAACAAAACACAAAAAAATAAAAAATACAAACCAAGTGGTACTTAACTGTAACCATCTTGTCAACTTTGCAATGACTAAAACATGTAAGCATGTTAAGCCACCTTAATATTAACTGTCTAAAAGGGAAACATTTTCACAGACACTCTGTGTTCCCTTGCGCCACAATTCCTCCTGTGAAAAATGAATCTTAATTTGCAGATGGTTTTTACCTAGGCATGTAGCCCACAAAATTCTAAGAAAGAGCTTCATCTTATTTTTTGTCTACGGCTAATGCCACATTTGTTAAATGAAGGCAACTACGTGGACATTATTTTTCAAAAGCAGAAATACCAATGTATCATTTTCTTCTCAGCACCTCTTTTTTTTTTAACAATATGGGAACAGACAGGGCTCCATAACGATTCTCGGCTGTCCTATCTTATCAGAAAAGCTAAAAATAGCACCTCAGAGCGGAACCAGCCACTGCGAGCACTCCTGGCCCCCACAACTTTTCAAGGTTCCTATAGTGTGCAAGCATTAATGTCTTCTTGTCAGAAAAGCTTTTCCAAGCAATGGTTTCTCCATCTGTTTACACTCACTTCTAACTCCCACCTTACTGACCTCGAGGTCAAAATCTGCCTCGCGCTCTGCGCTCCTCAGCCCTGAAGCTTGTCACAGACAAAAAAACCTTCCTAACTCTTCCTAACCTGCAATAATTTAATCCTTTTTAAAAACACATGTTATATATATTACTTCTTTTAGGGGCTACAATTTATTTCTATTCTTAAATTATTAAAACATTTACTGTGAATAACTCACAGAACATAATAACACAACATACTAGTTTTAGAACAAATGTTTGTTACTACCCTATGCAACGGTACTCAGTTCATCAACCTTAAATGAATGAACATCTCAGTAGGTCCAGCTAGAGTTAGAACCTTCAATCTTGATATTAAACTCAAACCTCTGCACTGGGCACATTGGCTCACTGAGACATTAAAAGCAACCCCAAATGGGAACAACCTGCAAATTTGTATTATACCTAAATATATGCATTTACTGAAGCCTAAGGCACTTTAAAGCTATTGTAAAGGGCAAGAATGCTGTTAAAATAGTCTATTTTACCCAATTTCGACTTTGATATTTGGGGCACTTAAAAATAAATATCCTATAATTGTGCTACATATTAATCATCCTCAGAATGTTCTTTACAGATTGCAGATATTTGATATTAGACATATCTCTTGCAAATCCTTTAGAAATATGAGTTTTTTAAGCCTGCGCCAAGTGAAATTCCATATACAAATGTCCTCACTATGCAGTACAACACAACTTAAATTAAATTATAACGCTAGGAGGTCACAGTATGAGCATTAAGCTTTATAAATAGTAAAAAACCAATTTAGAAGCACTTATTTTTAATAATTATTTTTCATAATTAATAATTATTTTTGATAAACCCAATCATTTTTGATAATTTCACATATAAAAGCAAGCTGCATCCTTTGCCTATCATTTTAGATGCATTCATTAAGCACAGAAACCTAATTTAAAACATGACAAATTTTTGCGCCACTTCTTTTTTTTTTTTTTTAACAGAACAAATATTTTAATATTAGAACCAAGAATATTTTTATAAAAATGCTTAAAGAGAGGAAACCCTTAATTGAAATGTCTTCCTGTAATACAAAATAATGAACCTTAGTTTTGGAACCTTTTTAAAACAACATTTTGAAATGCAAAGTTTCACCCGTGTTCAACTGAGGGCGAAGTCCTGGCTGAGTAAACATTCCTGTCTATTAGAGCTGCTTGCTTAGCGACAATAAAAGCTTGTCTCTCAGTGTTGTAACATGAGCACGCAATGCGTGTTGCGTTTGAGTTTCAGCAAAAAATTTACTTCAGCTGAAGTGTTTGCCTGTTAATATCTAATACAATGTATGTATGTAAAAAATACTATGGGCCTCATTTATGAGGCCCGTTGCGCCATCGGAACGTCACTTTTTGTGACGTTCCGAGGCGCAGCAGCCTGCGTGATATTTATCAGGCAGCACTAAGCCACTTATTTTGGCTTAATGCTGCCTCATAAATATCAGTCCCTTTAACGCAGTGTTATGCGTTAAAGGGGCGTGCAATGGGTGTTGCTGGGGGCGTTCCCAGCAACATCCATGGCCTTTTGACACTGCCCCAGATTTACGAGAAATCGTAAATCTGAGGCAGCGCCAAAAGCTTTCGCCTCCCCAGGGGAGGCGTAAGGGAGGCGCAACGGGGAGAAATATCTTTATTTCTCCTCGTTTTTCCTTTTTCTATGTGTGCTGCATTCTGCAGCACCCATACAAAGAAGAAAAACCTCTTGTGATTATTTTTGTACAGAAAGGTTTCCCTTCCTGTACAAAAATATTCATCCCCGCAACGCAGGCACCCTTGCACCATGGTGCAGAGGTGCCTGCGTTGGCGCAGGCAGCCCATTGTGCGCCATTGTGCGCCGGCGCAGGGGAAAAGGACAGGAATGCGCCACATTTTATAGAAACGGCGCATCCCTGCCCTTTTCTTTTGCCGTACGGAAGCACAGCAGGAGGATGTATGACGTTACAACGCACACTTTTACAACGCATGCACTTACAACGCATTTTTTACAACGCATAATCCATTACAACGCATGACATTACAACGCATGACACTACAACGCATTTTTTAAAAATACCTTTACAACGCATTACCATTACAACGCATACTACCTTTACAACGCATACCATTACAACGCATAATATTAAATTACATTTAAGGTAAGTATTAGATAGTATAGGAGTAAAAATTACTATTCTAACTCCAGGGGGTGCAACAGTAGGGTAAGTGTTGGATAGTGTAGGGGTAAAAATTACTATTCTAACTCCAGGGGGTGCAACAGTAGGGTAAGTGTTGGATAGTGTAGGGGTAAAAATTACTAATCTAACTCCAGGGGGTGCAACATTAGGGTAAGTGTTGGATAGTATAGGGGTAAAAATTACTATTCTAACTCCAGGGGGTGCAACAGTAGGGTAAGTGTTGGATAGTATAGGGGTAAAAATTACTATTCTAACTCCAGGGGGTGCAACAGTAGGGTAAGTGTTGGATAGTATAGGGGTAAAAATTACTATTCTAACTCCAGGGGGTGCATCAGTAGGGTAAGTGTTGGATAGTATAGGGGTAAAAATTACTATTCTAACTCCAGGGGGTGCATCAGTAGGGTAAGTGTTGGATAGTATAGGGGTAAAAATTACTATTCTAACTCCAGGGGGTGCATCAGTAGGGTAAGTGTTGGATAGTATAGGGGTAAAAATTACTATTCTAACTCCAGGGGGTGCATCAGTAGGGTAAGTGTTGGATAGTATAGGGGTAAAAATTACTATTCTAACTCCAGGGGGTGCATCAGTAGGGTAAGTGTTGGATAGTATAGGGGTAAAAATTACTATTCTAACTCCAGGGGGTGCATCAGTAGGGTAAGTGTTGGATAGTATAGGGGTAAAAATTACTATTCTAACTCCAGGGGGTGCATCAGTAGGGTAAGTGTTGGATAGTGTAGGGGTAAAAATTACTATTCTAACTCCAGGGGGTGCAACAGTAGGGTAAGTGTTGGATAGTGTAGGGGTAGAAATTACTATTCTAACTCCAGGGGGTGCAACAGTAGGGTAAGTGTTGGATAGTATAGGAGTAAAAATTACTATTCTAACTCCAGGGGGTGCATCAGTAGGGTAAGTGTTGGATAGTATAAGGGTAAAAATTACTATTCTAACTCCAGGGGGTGCATCAGTAGGGTAAGTGTTGGATAGTATAGTGTAATATTATGCGTTGTAATGGTATGCGTTGTAATGGTAGTATGCGTTGTAATGGAATGCGTTGTAAAGGTAGTTTTTAAAAATGCGTTGTAGTGTCATGCGTTGTAATGTCATGCGTTGTAATGGATTATGCGTTGTAAAAAATGCGTTGTAATGGTAGTGCGTTGTAAAAGTTGCGTTGTAAAGGTTGTTCCCCACAGCAGGAAGGCCTGCTGCGCTTCCCTATGGCAAAACCTCATAAATCTGCCCCTATAAGTTTATTTTTCTACAAAACACACAATTTCGTTTTTGAGGCCATTGTATTCCTAGTGAATGTGAATTTTAATTTTATTTTTTAAGCATTTAACAGTTTGTACATGTGCATAATTGCTTACTCTATAAATTATATAGCAACATATAGCTATTTAGCATATCACATGGTTCATTTTCGGATTTTTATTTAATTTCTACTTAATATTAGTTAACTGACATTTTGCTTAACAGACTGAAACATCAAGAAAAACCACAAACACACATTGAGCTCATTTCAGACATAAACAGAAAGGGGTCAAACACTCAGGACACATACATTTAACCCACAGAAACACACATTTTAACCCATAGATCAACACTTAAGACAGAAACAAAGGACAGCCCACAGACTGTACTTAAACCAAACCATTTGTAAATACTAGTTGCAAGTCATATTTACAAGAAACGCTTCTTAATAGTGTTCCAAAAGACTGCAAAAAAAACAGCCCAATAGACTGCTATATGTCCTGCCATACGATGTTGTCTATCTAAAACCTCAATTGTATAATCATTCTCATTCTCTTTAAACTGCTGGGCAGCCTGTATAACAGTCATGCCCTTTTCCTTCCTATCTCTTTTTGCTTGTCTTATTTCTTTCTGTTTGGCTTCCTTGCGCCAAAGGCGGAAAGAGTCAAACATTGCCGGCCGGGCTTTTCTTTTAAACAAAATTTCTTCCAAATTATCTAATATGTCAGGCTCAAAGCTTCGTGTATCGGATCCATGCCTCATTAAAGGCAATGGGGCCAACACCATGTTTAGAATAAAGATCATAAGTGGGAGTTCCAACCGGAGGAATTGGACAAGAGTCCTCCAGCCGGGAATCCCTTTCACAACCAAAACAACAACATTTTCTAAACTTAGTCAGACCAGGCATCGTTATTTCACTGGACTGTTCACAAACATCAAGGGGTTAAATCAAATAATATAGCACAAACTGTACTCACTCCTCGGCTTCGGCTTTTGCAATAGCCGAATCAAAGACCCAAATCAAACGAAATAGTGCACATGCATCAAGCAAAAATCCAGTCGTTAAAATACCGAATCGCAAAAATCACCCGTTAGCGAGTATCAAAACCCGATTCCCAATGCATCAACCCAAATTGTGAGCAAATAACGAATCGCTAAATAAATACCGGAAAAATACCGATTCGCAAATAACAAATATGCAAAAATACAGAATCGCTAAATACCGAATTAGCAATCACCGAAATCACTAATGGCTCCCGGCAAGTGCCAATGGCTAATAACGAATCGCTATCCAATGCAACAACAGTCGCAAATACCGAAAATCCCAAAAATCGCTATTTAGCATGAGCAAAATAAGGGGAATCAGAACCTGGAGGTAAAGTTAAAAAAAAAGTTTTGTGAACAAAAAAAAATTCTCAAACATGTGCAACTGATTGTGGTAATCAGCAAACCCTTAAATGTGGCCAAGGAGACCCTGTTGGCTAGCACAAAATGGCAGCCCTCTACGTGCTTGCAAGGAGGATGCGTATCAATGCGGCAGGACAGCGCAGGAGAAGGGTCCAGGAGAGAGTATTCAGACTGCGCATCACCTTGCTCGGACAGAATGAGGACGAGGTGTACGAGAAGTATCGACTGAATCGTGCCATGATCATGCGCCTCATTGCAGACCTGGAACCACTACTGCAGCACCAGACACACCGGACCAATGCAATCCCTGCGCACGTCCAGGTCCTATGCAGCCTGCACCTACTGGCCTCAGGAAGTTTCCAGGGGGTAATCGCCGTAGCCGGAGGCGTATCGCAAAGCGCACTCTCACGCTTCTTCCAGAAATTCTTAGATGCCATGCTGACAATGATACACACCCACATCAGCTTCCCCTCAACCCCACAGCAGTTGGACCACAACAAACAGGCATTCTACCAGGTGGCACAATTCCCCCATGTAATTGGATGCATCGACTGTACGCATATCCCCATCTGTCCACCCTCAGCAAATGAGTACATATTCCGTAACCGCAAGTCATACGTCTCAATCAACGTGCAGGTTGTGTGCAATGCCAATCACATCATAACGGACCTAGTGGCACAATTTCCGGGGAGCACACACGACTCCTACATATTCCGCCACAGTGGCATCCACAGGCGTCTACTCAACGGAGAATTTGGAGAGGGACACATACCTCTTCCCCAAATGAACACCACACATGTATGAACATCACCATTGCTAAGTGTTTGCTTCTATCTTCTAGGTGACAGTGCTTACGCCCTGCGTGAATATATACTCACCCCATACATCAATCCAGCAACCCCACAGGAACAACGATACAACGCGGCACACATAAGCACTAGGAATGTCATAGAGAGGACATTTGGGATTCTGAAGAGTCGCTTTAGAATCCTACATAAGACTGGCGGCGCCTTGCTATACAAACCTGACACCTGCTGCCAGATTGTTGCTGTATGTGCAATGCTGCACAACATTGCGACCAGAAGGGGGATACCCATAGAGGTGGACAGGAATGACGACCACCGGGATGACCAACCACCCACCCAACACCGACAGGCACACATCCCTAACACAGCAGAGGGCCATAGGAGGCGGACATACATCATGCAACATCATTTCTGGAGCAGGTAAGAATGATACATTACTATTTCATTGGTGGTGCAACTGTTTAATGCACAGTAGCACTGCGGTATGTGCAACCAAACAAGCAATGAAACTAATGCTCCCCATGAAAACTGTAAGAACAAATGTGCGTTTAAGTCACAGCTGTGCAGCGTCAGGAAGGGGAGGACCATGGTTGCCCCACCACGGTCAGGTATGGATGTAAATCAGTCTAGTGGCGCTTGCCACGTACGCCAAGCCTCCTCTTTGGTGTCTCCGACGCCTCACCACGGCCTGTCCCCGTGGAGCCCCGTGAACTGCGGTGCCTGGTGCTGGCCTCTGCCACAGACACACTGCTTACACTCGAGGCAGCCTCACTGCCGTCTTCCCCTCCCAATGCACCAGCACTGAATGTGCCGCTCTGCAGGTGTTCTACTGCAGCGGTCATCTGCCCTAGAGCCTTGGCAACATCCCCGCAGAAGTGTCCAAGGTCCACCTGCAAGGACACCGAGCGGCGTTCCAACACTGCGGTGCTATTGCTCATCCTTGTGATGGCCTTTGTAGAGGCCGCAGACCACACCAAGTTCTGACGGTGCCTCCTCCTCTCGCACTCATGGCCTTCCCTCATGGCACGGGTGAGCTCATGGATGTCCTCCCTCAGGTGCCCATTCCCTCTGCCACCACAGTGGTCATGTCCCTCACCGCCGTAGTCATGGCACGCATTTCCCTTGCAAGGCGCACGATGTTTGAGCTGATTGTCGCCATGTGTCGTCCCTGCAGGCGCTGGACACGCAGCATCCTTTCTTCGATTGCAGCATTTTGGGTGACATCAACGTCGCCTGAGGAGAGTGAACTTGGCCGAGACCTGCGCCGCTGTGGGAGTCTGGAACATGCAGGTGGTGCAGCAGGTGGTGTGATGCTGTGCAGACTTTGTCCCGATGGTGTAGAGGGTGTTCCCATCACCTGCATGGCAGGGACTTGGGAACTGCGCCTCGGCGCTTTAGTGGATGTTGTAGGTGGAGCTGGTGTAGCTGGTGCAGGTGCTGGTGGTGCTGGTGGTGCTGGTGGTGGTGGTGGTGGGGTTGCAGGTGGAGGTGATGTATGCGCATCCTGCGCTGTGTCCATGTCGGAATCCGCAGGAGTCTCCGAAATAATCAGCCGCCCGCTGTCGTCCGAATCCCCAGGAGATGCATCTGTGTGTGAAACAGTGCATGGTTAGTGGGATAGTTACACCTACATAGTGTTGTAAACATACATGTCCCTCTGTGATCCACTAAATAAACAGTCTCTATCCATGTTCAACTGATGTGGTGATTTGTAATTGTATTTCATCCTGTACATGCACACTGGGCTGACTAGACTACAACTCCCATGATGCATCAGTGTTAAGAGTAAAGGTGTGTGGGCCAAAGCTGCATGCACACTGTGATCCTGCTGGGGGCATGGGAATGGATTTACGCTATGCTGGGTATGGGCACAGGCATGCATCTTACCTTGGGCACTTGTGGCTGCGCTGGAGGTATCTATCTGGGTTACTCCCACGACGGCCTCATGCTCGATCGTCCCTTCCACCAGCTCCTCCAGGGCAGTGTTGGCTTGAACTGTAGAAGGCCCGCCTCCCGTTCTGGATGCCTCCCGGAGCCTCTCCGCAATCCTCTCCTTAGCCCGCTTGCTCAGGTCGTACCATCTTTTTTTCAGGTCGTCAATGCTGCGGGGCGTCACACCAACAGCATTTACCCTCTCCCGGATGCGCTGCCATATGCGCCGCTTCTCGGGCTCCGGCACCTTGAGGGACAGCTTACCAAAAAGGCGATCGTGCTTCCTGCTGACTCCCTCTATCAGGTGCTCCAGCTCCCGGTCAGAAAACTTGTGTTTCCGCTTGCGTGCAGCCTCAGCGCTGGATGGTACTTCCTTCTCCATCTGGGTAGTGTTTGAGGGTAGCTCAGTTGGTGTGGCTTCAATCTGCACAGCCAGTCTCCAGTCCCAGCTCCTGTTTGCTCCTCTGTCAAGGAAATGAGGGTGGGGCAGCAGTATTTCCTGGTTGGTGATGTCATAAACACGTTCCCGGAGCGACCCAATCATTGCCGAATTCGCTAATACCGAATTCGCTATTAGCTAATTCGGTATTACCGAAATCGCTAATAGCTCTTCGGTGTTTGCATGCCCCGCTATTGATTATTCGGTAAAAATAGCGATTTATAGGGAATCGCTATTATTTACTGAATCTGTTGATGCATTCACAAAAGCGATTCCTTAATAACGTTTCCTTATTTTTCGCTAATAAGGAATCGCTTTTTGTTTTGTTGATGCATGTGCACCTAAGAGTCTTCTTACGTCAACAGAGGCCCATCTAAAGTCTCGCATTACCATACATCACCAAAAAGGGCCAAAGCAAGACGGCAGTCAGGGCAGCAGTCAGCAGCCGTCAGGAAGGAGAAACCTCGCTGAAAAAGACCTTCAGACCACTTTGACATGCAGGGGTCGCTTGACGTGGTTCGCGATTCCTCCAGAATTTTCTTGCGGGGTTCCTCACGACCTTCAGGCAATACCGCTACTTCTGAAGCCGCCTCACAGAGGGCACCATTTGAAGAACCAGGCTGAATTAGGCCTGGCGGCGCAGGGTACGCCTTAATCTCCTGAGTTCACCTGCTTTGTTGAACAGAGACACAGGACACTCTGTTGAGCGTAGAAGATCAGGTTTATTAGCTGCAGCTAAGTACAGTTGTCCCAGAAGTACACCTGGTATGTTCTTAGGAGACTGCCACTTTACTCCATGGCGCACAATCTTTTATAGCACATAGATTCACCAAGAACATACCCAATGCATACATGTTTAGCCAATGGGAAGAGTTTGAAAACAAGATATAACCAATGAGAAAAGTTTGAAAACAAGATATCAAGTAACCCAAATAAACCTCTCTTACAACTGTTTTTGTCACCCCTCCCCACAAAGTTAATCAGTGGTTGGGCCTACAACTCAACTTGCAGGTGGCAGGACATTTGTATGCTTTGGAGGACAGTTGTGAAATGAGAGAATACAAGTAGAGAATAGCGAAGGCCAGAAGATAAGATACGGCATGAGAAAAATACTAAAGGCTAACAGATAGTTGATATAGAGATTAGGTAGTCCAGACAAGGATTAGTTTAGGCCGGCTGGTGTCTGAGATGGGTTTCAAGACAAGGACGGAGGGGGTTTTGACACGTTGCAGTCCAAGGGGCAGAGACACTTTGTGAATCGAGCAGCCTGTGTTAAGGCAACACAAAATGGCGGTGAATGTAAAATGGAGTCGAAATTAAAGAACCTCAACACGACACTACGTCTTTATTTATGCAAAGCACTGTTTATGCCTCCCACATGAGAACTCTCTGCTGTGATCATTCTCTGCCTGTTCCTGGAGTTTAGTCTGAACATTGTGAGCAAGATGGATAAACACTGACGCTTGTTATTCCTTTCTGGTCAGGCCCTAGCACTTACACAAAACATACTCATACTTTGATATTATGGGGATGCATGTTTACGTAACAGACACATGGAGATGTACTTTTCCAGGGAGAAGAGCAGCACGCACCTGTGATGTAGAAATACGATCTATGGCCTGAGGTATGGGGTCTGCTGACAAAACCCAGAGATCTTCTATGATATAATAATATTTTGGCTTACCAAGGGGAGGGTGGTTAGGCCTTATAGTCCTTTATCCATTGTCTTTATAAAATGACATCTATGTTTATGATGTATGACCTTTCTGCAATGCTAACTGTATTGATATTATGCATTTTGCTGCTGTTTTTGGGAAGTGTACTGCATTTTAGAGCACCTTAGTTGAAATAAATATTTTAAACTATCTTCGTGTCTCTGTCATATCTCATTGTGGACGAGTACGAGATTGTAAGCGAAAAGGTGTGTCTTGTTAATGCGATTCCTGAGAGATTCGGGACTGTTGTGTTCTGGGTTGTCTAATCTTAGGTTTCTCTGTTTGTGAGTAGGAGAGTGAGTGAGATACTATAGGTAGTTGGTCCTGGACCCTTGGGCATTAAGGCAGTAGGAAGGCTTAGCCCGTATACACCTAGGTTTACATAATCCTGCGCATAGTTCTGTGCATGTGCAGAATCCTTGCAATATGGCACCACCAACATTTGGTCTGGTAATTATTCGCGAGACCACTGAGTAAAGCACATACTTGTCTGCAGTACCCTTCACCAATTACCGGAGACATCCGTGCTGTAAGGGATTGACTTCTTATAAAGGAGATTGTAGGTTTTTCAAGCTTGGATTTTAAAAGGTTTTGTTTTCTTCTTTGAGACCCAGTGTTGCGCTACCGTTTTCCTTCTTTTCCTCTCTGTTCCGATACTGGCTATTGATATCGCTGCTCATAATCACGGGGCGTTAACTGCTCATTTGACTCAACATGGAGTCCTGGCTGTGGGGGCAAACTTTATCTTTCTGGTTGAAGCGAACACTGCTTTTCGCTTCAAGTTTTTTTATTCTTGGGTTAAGTTTCCAGTGGTGGATAGGAACGATCATTTCTTTATTGTTATGAACATGCCGCGGTTCTCAGCGATTATAGACCTTAGTGGACACTTGGGGTTCTTCTGTCAGCTTGGGAGCACACCGTCTGATTTAATGACGCCCTTCCTCACCCTGTTAAAATGGTCCGTTTAGACCCTTTATCGGTCAACGGAGCCACATGGCACATGTTGGTGGATACAATATGTGTCTCGCATGGTCCAGGCAGCTCCGGCTGGAGCCCCTACTCAGTAGCCAGGACATGGAGGAATGGTAATTAGCCCAATCATGATTAATTCAGTGATGGGAAAGCATCCTCAAAATAGAGATTATTTGCCATTCTGGTTAGCCGATTGATTTGAGCAGCTCGAAGCTGTATTTCCTAATACTACTCCTTTGGATAAACATAGGATACTTACAATGAGTTTACCAAAAGGTATTAATCCCAATTTAGCTGACTGCACCACCTGGGGAAAGGTGTTTGCGGTGCTGTATTCTCTATGCTTTAGAACCCCCTCCATGACAGTGCTTCCGACAGTTCTAAAGAAGGTTCAGGAGGAGCACGGGGCAGAGGACACCCTGGAGTTGGGAATGAGACTGGTTGGGGTATTCTCATGGTCTCTGATATGATATTAGCCAATATTAAAGGGGAAGCAGTTAGTTTGCAAGTGAATTAGCGCCTTAAGGCAATAGCAGATGTTGATAAACAACGCAAATTGCCTACGATTATCGCTAAAGTGAATAAAGAATTAGGGCGTAATAATTTGGGAAATAAACCTTTTACTCAACCGCAGATTAAATCACCTGCATGAAAGCAGAAGCAGGGTTCGCATGCTATTTCACCGACACCTGATGCTTCTGAGCGAAGCTATGATTTGCATGATCGCTCTAAGATTAAGACACCAGAGAGGTTTAAAGTTCTTGATCCTCATTTCCCTCATTCCTTGCTGGACTCACCGGATCAACGTTCCGGTGGAGGGGAGCATCAAGATTTTAGACAAGGTGAGACCAAGCAACAACAACGTGATCCGCCACACCAGTTTGACGTAAAAGCCAAACCGGAGGGACAATTGCCATTTTGTGCCCCATTTCAAAAGAAAATGTTGCCGCTTTATCAGTGATGTGTGCCTCAGATGGACAGAAACCTGCTCCTCGATTGGAGATGGGCTGTGACACTTCTCAATGTCACGTCGGAAGTTACCACAGTATGGGAGGATCTCTGTCCTTGTCTGGAGTCAAGAGCAACTGACACATTTATTCCAGTGAAAACAGCTGATACAAGAGTTTCACCCCCTGATAGACTTTATGAAATAGTCCTCCAAACGTAAGGTGATATACAACGTACAATTAAGGGTATCTTTTGGGATAACCTTACCTCGTCACACAACATTTTGTTGGCGGAGGAGGATTGGCCTCCCCCATTTGTTTTGCATTCTTCTTGAGGTGAAGACGTGATACTTCTTAGTTTTTCGCTGTACATTCTGTGTATCGCAATGAGGTGGGTTGGGATATAGATTCACCAGCACATGAGATACCTTTGCGATCAATGCCACAGCTTCAGGCACAATATTTGATCAAACAGGAAGCAAGAGCGTCCGTTAGTGACATTTTGGCCCAGTTGGAATATCAAGGTGTAACTGAGCCCTGTGTTTCATCCATAAATAATCCACCTTTTCTGATATCAAAACTGGATGGTTCATATCGCATTGCTTTGGATTATAGAAATTTGAACAGTCATGTTCGTACGTTTTCAGTACAAAACACCACAGCTCTGCGTTTATAAATAATATCGTCTGAAAGAAATATAAAACAACGTTAGACATTTCCAATAGGTTTTTAAACTGTGTTATCTGTATTTTATTATGTTGCACTTTAAAACCGCTATTTGCACTGAAGGAGCTATGTTATAGCTCTGGGGGGTTGTTAATTCAATATACGGGACTTTAGATACAGGTCAGCGCTCTAGGCTCGGGACACTGACACGCACGCTCAGCCTCAAAAGGGGCTGATGACACGACCGTGCAGCTGCGCTTAATGTAGATACGAGCAGTGTTAGACTTAAGACTTGTTTTTATGCTTTTAAACTGTGTTGTCTGTATTTTACTACGTTGCACTTTAAAACTGCTATTTGCACTGAAGGGAGCTGTGTTATAGCTCCAGGGCATTGTTAATTCAATATAAAGGACTTTAGATACAGGTCAGCGCTCTAGGCTCTGGATCCTGGCAGGCATGCTTGGCCGCAAAGGGGGTCGATGACGCGACCGTGCAGTGGACATGCTCAGCAGGTACGCCTAAGGCAAACCCGTCCGCGCCGGACCACGCCCGACCGGGACAGGGGCCAGAATCCCTGCCCGTTCGACAAGCGAAAAGCATATTTACACCGCTGATCAGCTTAGCCACTATAGAGGAGCAATGAGAAGTAAGTGCCGTCACTCTGACAGCACTATCAGTCCCTGCTCTCGAAACCCCAGTATTTATACCACTCAAGAAGGCTCTCGAAATGTTTTTACTTAATGGTCGATCAATCCCTAAGCACTCAACATAAATACACCTACTATTGGAAGAAGAGAGCCCTGACGTGCTATTACTAACAGAAACGTGGCTGAATAGAGAGGCTGATCCTGCCATTGTCCAAGCATTTTTTATCTCCATGCAGGCCTGATGGCAATTCTATAGTGGAGCGAATGAACCGTGACTTAAAGCAATCTTCGACAGCTAGTGTCTTAGGTACTGGCAGGGGTTGGCTGACTTATTTATATGGAGTTTAACGTGCATTAAATAATCTCCCAAGAAGATCTCTGGGTTGGAGGACCCCAAACGAAATGCTCTTTGGCATCAAAATGTTTGTGCCAGACCCTGATGGTCTAGACATTGTGGTGGCTGCCGCAACATTTGATGTAGATAACCATTGTGCTATGTTACAGGATCTACAAAAGACTTGAGACACTCTTGCGAAAGCTGAGTTGCACTCGTCTGAAGACCCAGCGGTGCTGATCCCAGTCACAGGATGGCTTACTGAAGTTGGAGATCTGGTCTGGGAGAAGATAGAGAACAAAAAAGTCTGTGGTCTTTCCTACTGGGCACCAGTCCCTGTTCTTGGATTAAAGGGCATCCGAACTGTGATTTTGCCTCCACTACCTGGACGCAAGGAAAATTGCTACATTTTCATTAAACATGTCAAACTGCACCATTTGGTGGATACCGAATAGTATGTCTAAACCCTTCCCGCTGAGAGATGTTCCACTTCCTGTGAGGTCTTCGACGATGACTAAACCTCAATTGATGGGCTGCCTGTTTTGTCAACAGCTTCAATGACTACACTGCGAAATCAAGTCTCGCTGCCAATAGAGCTTTCGGTGGCCATTCCCATACATGCACTCCAATCATCTTTTAATGCTGATCGACCCCCTGTGTATCGACTGGGAACTGTTGGTTATTACATGGATAGAGACAATGTTTCTTCATCATCCTCTTCATCAAATTTTACTACGGAGAAACCCCCCAGTAAATTTTCTATATTCTTTTCCTGGTTTCGCAGAACAAATCTGGGGGCATATTATCAAGAATGGCGTCAAAAATTATCGCCGGTTTAGCGGCAGAAAACTGCCGCAAAAGCAGAGATAATGGGCTTGATAATATGCCCTTGAGAATTCCAATAGAAGTACATGTTCTGGTGTGAACATGGGCTTCTATTGGAATTCTCCAAGGCATATTATCAAGCCCATTATCGCCGCTTTAGTGGCAGTTTTCTGCCACTAAACCGACGATAATTTTAACGCCATCCTTGATAATATGCCCCCTGGTTCCTCCTTGGACCTACATTTGGTTGGTAATAACATTGGTCTCTCTCTTCATGTGGATTGGATTTGTGACTGTCTTTTTCCTTTTGATTAATGGTCATTACTTACCTCAATCCTCTGGTGTACTTTTGGTTGATGGTGTTTTGGCCCCACTCACCTCATCTCATGTGATGAAAAGGGATCAATCCCACTTTAACATTTCTGCTGTGCCAGTAATGTATGGCATTGTTTGGGGTATACGACCCAACAGAGACGATTCGAATGCCATACGTATTTCGTGTCTCATTAGGTGACATCATCCCACCTGGACTGCACTCCGACCATTGGGATGTTAATGCCGTACATTTGTTATTAATTTAATTTAATTTAATTTAATTTTAATTTAATTTAATTTAATTTAAAACATTTATAAAGCGCAGCGTGCACCGAACGGTTTCTTGGCGCTAATAGAGGGTAATGGCTACAGAGACAAAAGCGAGAACCGGTGGTAGAGCCGGGAAGGGAAGATTACGCATGGAAAGCCTGTTTAAAAAGAAACGTTTTTAGATCCTTACGGAAGGATACATAATGGGTAGCCGCACGGAGGTGGTCTGGGAGGGAGTTCCAAAAAGTGGGGGCCAAGGTGGAAAAGTTGGACCCACCCCACTTTTTGCATCTGAAGCGTGGGATTTGAAGGAGGGACTTGGTGGAGGAACGAAGTTCTCTGAGGGGAACATATTCTTTTAATAATGAGGAAATGAAGGCGGGGGCGGTGCCTTGACGGGCCTGGAATACCATGCAGGCGGTTTTAAACAGAGAACGTTCCTTAACAGGGAGCCAGTGGAGCTCCCTGAGGAGGGGTGTGGAGTGATGATAGCGAGGGAGACCAAAGACCAGCCGGGCGGCTTGGTTTTGAACCAACTGTAGCCTCCTAAGACTGTATGCTGGTATGCCATTGTAGAGAGCGTTGGCATAATCCAGCCGTGATATCACTAAAGCGGCCATGATCATTTTTTTGAGTGCCTGAGGGGAAAAGAAACGGGCGACAGTGCGAATAGTACGGAGGGTGAGGAAGCAGGAAGAAACTACAGAACTAATTTGAGAGTGAAGGGTGAGCTGATTATTCATTTTGACCCCCAGTGTTTTGACCGTGGTAGAAGGGGTGGGGGCGGGACCAAGGGTTGAGGGCCAGAAGAGAGATTTTCAGATTTAAAATATTACACTGCTTTTGAAACTGAGAATTTGTATTTGAATTCTGCCAATTATGCTGATTTATTCTATTTTCAACATTAGGGGCATCACTTTGTACATAAGTCAAACACAGTCCGTAATCAGGTTAATTATACGCAATGGAAACATTGTCCTGCCCCAGTTCAAGGTAGTTCTCAAACACAGAAAAATATGTTTGTCTACTTTTCTGGCTATGATCTATCTGACTCGAGATCCTATTAGTATAAACTGAGTGCACAAACACACAAAAAATGTATGCTGACACATACAAAATTGGTATATTCTTCGACTTTGATAACCGATTTATCCTTAAAAGGTTATGATTATTGGAAAGACAGAATTGATTTGAAATCAATATGGGGTACCAAAAATTGGCAGGTACAGGGGACTGAATCATTGCATTGTGCATGCTTGATACCCTCACAGCTGTTGTTCCTGAATCAGATTGTGCAGCAAACTACATGTTTTGGTTTGGCTACTTCACATTTTTTTAATTCTCTTTCATTCCCATCATTAGCGACTTATAACGACATGCAGAAATATACAAATTATTCTCTGGAGGACTTACACATTATTCTACGCAATGGTAACTTTAATTCTTCCATTGTTACTCCCTTGGGATGGTTAGTATGTCCGCTCAATACTAATGCTTGCCAGTTGCGTTTTTGAAAATTCTATAGGGGTTTTATGGTTAGTAGACCTGACCCTCACTTTCAACAAACACATACAGTTACTACAAATATCTCTGGGTAAATTGTGTCAACAGTGGTTGGGACAGTCATCGTTATCATCTGTGAAACAACATCTCTCACGTTTAAATAAAAACATTGATCTGGCAGATTTCCTCTTAGGTCCCAGGTCTCCTCGTCTGAAACGTTTTGCTTATGCAGCATATAATTAAATCTGGAAACTGTCCCAAATGGACGTAGCTTTCAGGTTGCGTCAAGTAGATCAAGACAATATGCGTAAAGTTTTGGATGTGTTAGACAACATCATTAATACTTTGTCTTCTCGTATTTACACTTTGGACAATATTGTTTCATCTGGTTTTGCCATTGTGCAGAATGATGTGTCTGTTTTGTATCATGGTCAAAATCATTTGCTTTCTGTAATGCAATTTGGCTGGACTTTACAAACAATGAAAAATGGGAAGTACCTTGGGATTATTTGAACACAACTGCCCTGCTTTTGCCTTTTAATTTGACAGATAAACAAATGCTTATGTCAATGAAAGATTCTACATTCACCTTGCTAAATATTGAGAAGTTACAACAACTGCCATTCTTAATAGCAGAGACCGATTCCTCTGTATGGTTAATACATGGGGTTATTTCTTCGCCCATTTCACTCCTTCATTTTAGTGCATGTATGAAACATTACCTTATCGGAAGATTTGAATCCCTGGGTAGTATCTTTCTGCATGAAATTTGTTCTTTACTATTTTGCTGTTTACAGGGGAGGACTGTGATTCTACTGTGGGATTTGCATTAGTCTATACACAAGTTCAGCTTTGTGCCGTTTGCAATGTATCAGTGCCCAATTTGGCCTGTTTTCTAAAAGGAACACTAGGCCTGTCAATAATTCCCATGCTTACATTGCTTTCTAATGGTAGTTATCTTATCCAAAACAACCACAACCACAACTGCTGCAGGTTATGGGCAGGGATTCAGTATATAGTAACGTTTTCCGAAAGAGTAACTTATTGCAGCAATGTTCTTTTTCCGCCCCCGCATGGGATGGCAGATAGCTCGCTGTGGCCTTCAATTCCCACTTTGAATACAGACTTCAATAAACTAGGCAGACTCAAAGTGCTATTGTTTCAACAAGAAGTCACTCTCACTTCGGCTTGAGAGACCTTCGAATTGCAGGTGGCTAGAACATCTAGTGAGATTCGGTCACTTCTGAATACGAATCTCCCACTATATTTTGGGGAACTGATTCACCAAATGTTTAATGCATCTGATACCGAAGGCCTTGCACATTTTTTTAAGCTTGTGGGCCCTGGCCTTGTTTAATCTTTTCAGATGATTTTTAGAGTAATACTGGCCTTTATTCATTCTATTTTTTTCAGCGCCTTTGGTGGTTTTCCACGTATTCTCTTGCTGGCGTGTGGAGTGCTGGTACTTCTGCTCCTGTTACACAATGGATGCACATCCTGTGGTTTTGCACAGACCAGGAGCATGGTGACTATACTGTGAACAAATGCAACAACTTTTGGATGCTTGCCCCTGGCTATGCTGAGTGTAAGCTATGGGCTTACCTTTCTCTTCGCTTACTTCACTTGCGTGCAACCTTTGTTCCACTGCTAACGGTGCCCTTTCTATTGGGCCTTGGATATATGCCTCTCCACAACATCAAGCGCTGACCCATGACCAGATCTGTTCTGATGGTGCCTGTATGGTGTGAGCGACTGCACTTGGAGTGTTAACATGCTGGTATACCTGTGAGGCTGCCCAGCGCCTCTTGCAGGAGAGTTTAATTGAATATCACGCAAGTTGCCCTGTTCTGCTGCTTGATGCACTGGATTACGAAGAACATGAATGTGCATTCGCTCTGCTGAATTGGATGGCATCTCTCTTTTCTCTTACCGACAATGATGTCCTTTTGGATCACCTTGCATTCCGTGGTGCACGCAATCTTTTGGATTTTTCTCACTAGACTACATATATATATATTTCTTTTTAATGTTTTTTATTTGTCCTTTCTGATTGACTCTATTTGGATGGAATATACGGCAATGTGGCGCTGCTTATCTTTGAGACCTGTTTGTCTATGCACTACAACCTGGCCAAGGGGTGGGTGTCATGTGGTTGCTAGAGTCATTGTCGACATCTTTATGTTAGCATGAGCCCAGTAGCCATGATGCTGCTTTTGCGCTTGACACTCCATGTCTTATTTTTTACAAAGCTCAGTTTATGCCTGCCACATGGGAACTCTCTGCTCTGCACGTTCTCTGCCTGTTCCTGGAGTTTAGTCTGAACATTGTGAGCAAGGTCGATAAACACTGACTCTTGTTATTCAGTTCTGGTCAGGCCCTAGCACTCACTCAAAACATACCAATGCAGCTGTTTTTGCTGGAAGCTCGTACTTTGATATTATGGGGATTCATGTTTAGGTAACAGACACTTGGAGAGGGACTTTTCCCAGAAGAAGAGCAAGACACAACCGTGATGTAGAAATGCAATCTATGGCCTGATTTATGGGGTCTGCTGACAAAGCCCGGAGATCTTCTGTTATATCATAATACTTCTGCTTACCAAGGCGAGGGTGGGTAAGCCTTAGAGACCTTTACCCACTGTCTTTGTAAAATGACATCTCCCTTTATGATATATGGCCTTGCTGCAATGCAAACTGTATTGATATTATGCATTTTGCTGCTGGTTGGGGCACGCATACTGCATTTTAGAGCACATTAGTTAAAATAAATATTTAACTATCCTCGTGTCTGTCAGATCTCACTGTGGACAAGCACGAGTGTGTGAGCGAAAAGGTGTGTCTTGTTACCGCGATTCTGGAGAGATCCAGGAGTGTTGTGTTCTGGGTTGTCTAATCATTGGTTTCTCAGTTTGTGAGTAGGAGATCGAGTTAGACACTATAGCTAGTCGGTCGTGGGCTCTTGGATTTAGTGATGAAGAACTTCACACTGGGAACGATTGGCTCTTCAATCCTACGCTTGCCTGAGGAAACTTCAGCACCTGGTAACTTGTTTGTGAGTAATTTGGTTCTCAACGTCATCATTCTGTGACTTTCAAATATTTCCCATACTCTTATGTGCCTTATGAAAATTTTTAGCTACATTTCTCAATTTTTGAACTCTATATTGACTGCTTGTTTTATATTTTGTGCCTACACTCAACCCAAAGCGGGGTGGCTGACTCCTATATTAAGTTATTCTGCTGAGCAGTACTTAGAATTTGGTGATTTTCACCCGTCTTTTCTTTTCGCCCTGGTAATTGCTACTTTTTTTTATATTACAAGCTGCTTATCTCGAGCTCCTCGAGCTGTTTTCCTCGAGCCTACTGTTCATGAGCACGAGCGCTCCACTGCACAGGCTCATCCTGCTCGTTAGCACGAGTGCGGTGCAGCACGAACACAAGTCCTTACACATTCAACAATGCTTGTGTCCCTGCTGCATTATGTTTCCACCTTCTCTCGTCCAATGGACATAGGACTAATGTCCTAACTCTGAATCAGCTCTCAACTATTCTTTGGATCTTTTTAATCTTGTTCCCCCCCAAAAATATTTGTGTTTTCACTATTTGCTGCTCTTGTTCTTATTATTATTTTCTTGCCCTTTAATTTTCTCCCTTTCTTTTTAACATTTTGTTCTTTTCCTCATCCTTGTTCCTCTTTTTCCATACTATCTCTTGTTTTCCTTGCAGGAGGATTCGGACGCCAGCTCGGGTGTTGTTTTTGGTTTCTGTACAATTTAAGTATTACCATGCAACACATTTCACCTCCTCCTTTCTTTCTCTCCTCTTCTGGCGATCCACTATTATTGTGGTCAAAGTGGAAAGAAGTGGGCCTGGGCGGTGAACTCTGCTCCGTTCACGGAATTTGTGGAATTTTCTGCACTCCATGCTCCGCGGAGCTCGAGAAGTGCAGAAAACTGTGCTCCGGGTAGTGCAGAGGACTTTTTTCCCCGATCACGCTCGCGAGCTGCTGCTTGGCTAGAATTTCTACCCGAGCAGCAGAAAAAACACAGTGAATGGCAGTTCACACTGCACTCCACCACTAGCCAAACTCCGCAGAGTTTATTTGTCAGTTTGGGGAGTTTCGCAAACCGAAACTCTGCGAACAATGCCCAGGCCTGGAAAAAAGTGTTTCTCAAATATGTAAAGGTTACTGGACCTAATTTGTCTTCCGAGATGAAAACATCTTTGCTAGTTCAATGTTTGGGTGCTGAGGGTCAAGGGGTCTATGAGAACTTACCTGAATTGGTTGGAAATGGGGATGGTGATGGTTTGAGTGAATTTGAATCAGCTTTAAAAAAAAATCGACAAACATTACCTACTAAGAGTTTCTATAATTTTACAAAGATTCTATTTCGGCAAAAGCAAAATGATAGAGAGTCTGTTGAAGACTTTGCGACAGCACTCAGAAAACTTGCCCCACTTTTCAACTTTCGTGAAAACATGGAGGAAATGATTTGTGATCAGTTCCTGTTGGAGGTTAAGAGTGATAAAGTTAGAGAGGAATTGTGGGGTAAAAATGATCCCAATCTTACCGAGGTGCTCACCATTGCTGAACAGGTTGAACATTCCATGGAGTGCATACAGGAGTTGCAGAAGTATAAGAATGAGGCTAAAGGGCAAGTGTCTGGTGTTAATGTTGTTGCATCCGCCAAAGGTCGTCCTAGTGTTATTTCCAGGCCAAAAGCGTGTTGCTACAGGTGTGGCAACCCGAATCACTATGCAAATTCTAAAAATTGTCCTGCTGTGCAAGTGATGTGCTGCGTGTGTGGGAAAAAAGGGCATTGCGCTAAGTGTTGCAAGTCCCCGTATATCATTAAAGAGAAAGTGAATGTCGTAAGTTAGTTGGAGCAAGAGATTTTGTTCCAAATTTCAGATGTCAATTTAAATGATTTGCACGGGATAGCATGCTCGCATCCCTCGGATGTGGTTATTGTGAATGGGATGGATGTCATGATGATGATGGATTCAAGCGCAAGACTGTCCCTCATATCTGATGGGGATTTTGAGAGGATTTTCAAGGATAAAGACTCACTGATGGCACTGAATGTCACGTCATGCAGTTATGGTGGAAAGCCTATTGAGTTGGTCGGGTACTTTGAGGCTGGTTTTGAGTTTCAGGGTTACCGAACAAAGGGGAAGTTGTATGTGCCTGTGAAAGGAGATTCTATTTTGAGCTGGCAGCAACTGAAGATGTTGGAGATCTTTCTAGATCCCAATCTTGATCCTCCGGTTCAAGTCAGAAAGGTGGATTGTTTGGCTAAGAGGCTCCAGAGTGAATTTCCTGCGGTGTTCTCTAATAAAGTTGGCTGTGGGAAAGTTTATATCAATCATATAGAAATCAAGGATGGGGCGACCCCTATGTGTGCAAGGTCAGAAGAGTACCTTTGAGTCTCCAGAGTGCGGTAAAGGAGGAATTGAAAAGACTGGAGAGTAAGGGAATTATTGATCCAGTTAAGGCCTCAGAACAGGTGGCTCCCATTGTAGTGGTGACCAAAAGCTCATGCAAGATCCGTCTTTGTGTGGATTTGAGTCATCTCAACAAAGCTGTTATTGAAGATAAATTCCCTCTGCCAAACATTCAGGAGATAGTTACTTTGGTGGGAAATGCAAAGAATTTCACCACCCTGAGCTTGACGTCTGCTTACCACCGGGTCAGGTTGAGTGATTACACAAAAAATCTTACCTCTTTTAATACACCTTTCAGTGTTTTTTGATTTAATCGCATGCCTTTTGGACTGAGCTTGGCTGCGTCAGTCTTTTCAGAGACTGATGTTGTGTTTGCTTAGAGATTTGGATGGAGTTAAGTTCTTCCAAGATGACGTGTTAATATTTGGTGACAGTTCATTAGATCACGTTAACAAAGTTAAGGATGTGTTACATATCTTTGAGCATAGAGGCATTACCTTGAAACTGGGTAAGTGTAAGTTTGGATTGCCACAGATCACCTATTTGGGTCTTGTCATTTCTGGCAAGGGGGTTAAACCCAAACCTGAACTAGTTTGTGTCATTGCTGAGTTGTCCACACCATCCAAGACAGAGGAACTTCAAACTTTTTTGGGTATGGTTGAATTTTATGCTTGCTTTATTCCTAATATGGCAAGTTGGACAACAGGGTTGAGAGAGTCGCTCAAGAAAGACGTACCTTTTGAGTGATCAGAGGAATGTAATAAAGAGTTTGTTGACCTCAAGGTCACTTTAGGGTCAAGCCAATGCTTTAAGAGTTTTATACCAGGAATGCCTTGTGTTCTATGCACAGATACTAGTGAGAAGGGTTTGGAGCTGTCATGAAGCAGAGGCAGTGTAAGCAGGAAGTTACCTTTCTGTTTGCACCCAGATCATTGAGGGGTGCTGAGACGTGATATTCACAATCGAGAGAGAGGCTCTTGTGGTTTTTTGGGTCATTCGAAAATTTAGACAGTTCTTGTGGGGTTTGATGTTCACAGTGTGTCCTGATCACAAGCCCTTACAAGATGCTTTTGTGACAAGCATTTGCAACGCAATAGGTCTCGCATTTATGCAGTATGAGCTATTGGCATTGTACATGACAATGCCCTTTATTTATGTTTTGGTTTTCAAAACATAAATAAAAGGCATTGTCATATACAATGCCAATAGCTTAAACCCGCGTAAATGCGAGACCTATTGCATTGCAAATGCTTGTTTAAGTACCTGCTTGTCACACAGGCATTATATTGAACGTGAGGAGTATTCTGCTGAGGCAGGAACATAATGCTCTATAACCAAGATAAACTGAAGGGCACTCCACTCCCACACGGGTGTGGATAGCACGGGCACCTGAAGAGTCAATTCAAGCTGCCACCCAAAGGAATAGATTTGAAGACTGTGGCGCTGCGTCAATAGGACGAGGAGTGAACATCTGGATATGCAAGTGTCATTTTTTTCTCTCCACATCTAACTTGTGAGCATATTATCGAGGAAGAGCGATAAACATCGCTAAGCGCACTTAGCGCTTTTCTGTTTATCGCCGTCTATTGCAGAATCACATCGCTGTGTCAGCTGCGTATTATCAACGCCTTGCGAACAGGCGATGTAATTCCAGCGATAGACTAGAAACATCGCCTGAAATCCAGCGATGATAAAGGAGATGCTTGCTGATAGGGAGTGTGGTCCAGACGTTAACTTCATGCAATAACCGCGGGTTTTTTACATCGTTGGGGCTGCATTGTTAATAGTGGGAAGTTCTGTTTGCCACGTAAATGAAGCAGGCCTTGTGGGGAACGCCCATTTTGCATGTCATTAGCGATAATCATCGCTGACATGCAAAATGGTGAAATAACGGCGACTGCATCAAGGAAACACGCGTCAGCGTGTCCTTGAAAATAGTGAGATAAGTATTTTGCCGCTTTTCGGCCAAATTCTGCCGCTAAAGCAGCGAAAATGGGCTTGAAGATATACCCCCTTGGTTTGTAATCCATGTTTGTTGTGGAGTATTCCTTGGCGGGTTTCAGAAACCTCTGAACGTTGTGCTATTGAGGATTGGCGGGGGTGTCAAAGTTGGCATAAGGGTCTGTAGAGCAGAGACCTTCAAACTGGGGGCTGGCCTTAACTGATCCGGGGGGGCATGGCAGGCTCTGGTTAAAAGAAGCATCATCCTGATAAGAGTGCCTCGGCTAATCACACTGGATTTAGTAAGGCATACCTAACCAGAACAGTAGGTACTCCGAGTGCTATTCTCATGAGCCCATGAGCGTAGCCCTGCAGCTTCTAATACATGTACTGGTACTCAGGGAGCGTTGTTGTAGCATTACAGATATACCAAAGAGCACCCCGACAGAGTCGGAGACTTTTTTTTTTTTTGAGAACATATTTATTGAGCATCAGACAACAATATGAAACAGTTACATCTCGTATGCATGCGTCATCTGTGCATTTTTCTAAGAAGAAGCCACTATCTGGTATCCCACTTACAAAGATCCGCCCCTCCAACGATGAGGTACGACCTTTTACCTGTCCCACATAATTGGTGTAGCCAGGACAATGATTGACAGCGAGACTAGAAGGCGGATGCAGGTTTGAGTATCACAAACAAAATAGTTTAAATAAATCGATTAACAAACTCGAAACACACTTACTAAAGAGTACTGGTGGCTTTGTGTTTTTCTTCCACTGAGTTGAATGGACTAACCGCGTGTATCCCCATGTCATTTCAAACAGCCGATGGCAGTTAAGTTGGGCACCTGTGCGTTGCTCATTAAGCGGGAACAGCTAACTGTTTAAACATAACAGTCTAGAAGTCGCCAGGTCACAAAGCCCCACTTGCTCATGAGAAAAGCAGAAGCGTCTTTATAGTTTTCACAAACCACCTCCAAGTATCATCGTTCGAGTCCTCCCGTGAGCAGATGTTACCCTGACTCGCTTCTGACAAGTAAAGTCCCTGAGGTCAGTTTGTGTGAAAATTGCCATTTATGAGCTTGGCGATACAACGTATACATACACATAAGGGGACCATAAAAAGTGATTGTTTGGTGGGGGGGATACGTGTGCGGTATACATTTGTTCTGTCTGTTGTATACATTTGTTTTGCTTGATGTAACACTAACTGAATTGTTCGATGTGATTGATGCAACACTATCTCCGCACGACTCCTCTCCACAGCGAGCTCCATCAGAAGTACGGCTTTACATATTACTCGGGCTATGTTCCAGTTGTACAAGTTCAATTAATTCGGAAAAGAACTGCACCAGATTCTTCTAACCATACAAAAACATTTCGGTTTTCACACCCCCAACGCACACGCTCACTCTTCGGCAACTACTGTCACTTCCACAAAACAAATACACAGAAATGTACACGCCTATAACTGCAAAGTTTTGGGGCAGAATGAGTATGCCACTTTGCGTAGCACTGAAGGACCGCAAGTCTGCCCTATGTCGGTCTACTAACCATCCCCTTTCTACAGAACTTGAAAAAACAAAAAGGGCAGTCCTCGCCGACACTGGAGGCCCTTTCACACAAGCCGCCATTTTGTGACTTGCGCCACGTGAACTGTCCCACCAGATTGCCACACATTCCATAGATTTGAAACCCTGTCGTAGACACCAAGGTACAGGTAAACAACCGTTCCTGTACACTGCTATGTCAAGCAACATTTAAACCCAACCAACAGGTCATCCATGGACACGTATCACAACAGCGGCAGCATTAGAGCGCTCACACCGATATGATGCACGAAAGCTATTAAAGTGTAACCAAGACAAACACCCATCATACGAGAGGCATACCACCACACTAACTATGCATGCGCCGTCCATTTTGTTTTCCGACCACAACATGGCAGCCATCGGGGAGGGATTTTTTTTTTATATAGCCAGAACAAAGATGGCGGCTACTGCTCATGCGCAATGCAGCTGCAATAGAACCACTCCACGGCCCGATCAAACCATTAGAGGGGGGAATTCTGCGCCGTGCAACGATGGTAAGCGCCATTATAGCATACAAACGTAACTGTAAATCTTGACGACTCAACTTACTCAGTGCGTACTGTAAATTTACGACATGTACATCAAAAAACTGTTTGAGAAGTCTCTCGTCCTGGCACGCAACGTGCCACCCACAACTCAGCTTATCGCCGATGAAATATGTCCAAATGAGAGCTTTAAAACCCAAAGGCTGGCGCGAGGATCGTTTTATGGGGATATACAATAAAACGAAGAGGTAGCAAATCTGTGATTGGGTCTCCTTTCATTACCCTCAATGTACCCGTTCTTCATGTCTACCTCCAGGAGCCTGCCATAGCCGCCGAAGAAGCGCTGGATGTCCTTCTCCCGAACCTGGTAGCTTAATCTGCCAATGTAGACACGCGGCATCCTGGATTCAAGAAAAGCTACGAGCTGTACGAATAACCTAGCACGTCCAGGCAGCTCGTCAGCTTCCCAGCCTCCGCAGCCCGTAAGAAGACGACACAATAGCCTTGCAGCGCGTTTTACTGCGACGTCTGATGTCACACTTAGACTGAAGTAACGTATCACGCAGTGAGCCCTAACTAGAGACGTGAAAATAGGACATTCTTCATGATTAAGGCGCGTACACATTCCAACCTACATATTAAATATGTATCGTGTTTTGTTCGTTTCCACGTAGCTGTTTGCAGAATCAACAAGCATTGGACGCACGCGCGCCTCGCGCATGAAGTTTAAAAAAAAAAAAGAAAAACAAGCCCGGCGGAGCATGGCGCGCGCGCGCGCTTGGGGGCAGGGGAGCGGACCCTTTGAAGTGCTCCCAAAAGGCGGATTGCATGGCGGCACGATGCGCGTGATTGTGCGCGTGCTAGCCATGCAATCCGCTTTTTGGGAGCACTTTTGAAAACCGTATTCTATAGTCTCGCTTTTCGGTCGCTTACGCGATAGCAAGGCGAGACCTAAAAAAGGGCCTAGACTGTATTTCCACCAGAATTTGCAAATAGCTTGAAGTGTTGCAAGATTATTGGTTCATGGTTTCCTATTTGCCTGGTGTTGAAAATAAAATGGCTGATTATCTATCCAGATTGACTTCCGATTTGAGCGATTGTGAAGTTCTGTATGATTGGTGGAAGAAGGCGTGCAGCATGACAGGGGGTGTGTGTCGGAGCTGGAGTGGAGTTGAGAAGTGGAGAAGGATGAAATAGTGATAGACATGCTCAAGAATGTTATGTCAGGTGATAGTGCCTGGAGAAAAACTGAGAGGTTTTCTAAAGTTTGCGATGAGTTGTCAGTCTAGAATGGATTGTTGATGAGAGGTGGAAGATCGATTACCCCAGTTGGTGTCAGAGAGCATTTGATTTGCCTAGCTCATGAGGGTCACCAAGGTATTAGTAAAACTAAGGAGCACCTCAGGTGTGCGTACTGGTGGCCTGGGATGGATATCTCCATTGAAAGGATAGTTTGTGATTGTTGTGAATGCAGTTTGAGTGATAAGAGTTCGAAGGAAGTGACCCGATTAGGGCCACCCTGGTCACTTGCGACCACCTCTAGGCCTTCCACACAAAGGAAGAGTGGGTCAGACAGTAGCGAATACAAACCAAATTATTTATTAGTAGTGCGCTGCAGCGGAGCCCAGTCTGACCAGCCTCCTAAGATGACTGCCGAGGGACTCACTCTCACAAGCTTACAGGTAACAATTATAAATTCCGCAACTAGACAGGAACATGCCCACCTAGTAACTTTCCACAGGTAGACAGCTTAAACAAAGGCGGCACACACTATCTCTCTGGCAAGGTCATTCTGCCTGTACCCGCAGCTGGAATACTGGGAACAAACCTCTATCTAGAGGGAAAGTTATATTCTAATGAGCAACTTTCTCATGCTTTCAGCGAGG
Organism: Triturus cristatus; assembly: GCF_964204655.1. NCBI lineage: Eukaryota > Metazoa > Chordata > Amphibia > Caudata > Salamandridae > Triturus > Triturus cristatus. Next base: position 717,042,135 of record NC_140595.1, read on the forward strand.
CCTAACCTTGGAGACACAAATGCATTGGCACAGCTTTTCCAAACGAAAGCAGCAACAAGTTTTGATCATGATATAAAATGGCGGCTGAAAAAGAAATGGTTCCATGAATGCTAACTTAACACAGAACAAAGCATAGGCAATATGGCAGCAATATTTCAATTCTAACAGACCATCCTTTTGCAATTTGTTGCTACATATTATTATTGCCATCAGGTAAGGGTATTAGAGTTCTAAAAAAAGGAAAAAAATGCTCAGACATAGACAGTAATACAATTTGTCCGTATTCAGGATTACCTATTATTTGATATGCATATGGACATTAACACTCAGTATTTCCCATGCCTTCAGTATCAGGAATAAACGTTGCAAGGGAGAAGGCGGAACCAAAAATGCCCTCATCTATCTGCATCGTCTTGTGAACATCTTTCTGCAGCATAGTTGCAGCAGTGTCATGGATTGTCTTCTGCAGCTTTGGGGAGAGGAGTGTTGTACAATAAGAGCAGCATAATTGAAGACACTTCACCAGAAGGAAACAGAAAATCACAACTACAATAAAGTATATTACCCTTTCCAGAATCCAACCCCATCCACCAAAGAAGGACAAACTCCAATTTCCGCTCTCCATTCATTTGACATTTTCCAAAATATCTAACATGTGTTGGGTGATATTTCATTACAAGACCGGAGGCTACCATTATGCATATTCTTGAATTTGCTGCCCAAACATGCATCCCTTTAAAGAACTTTAATACATCATAAACTTATAGAATGTTTGTGAACAAGTATAACTATCCAATGCACAGGGCTGCCTTCCTCTTTTGTTAGTTGCTCACAACAAGATAAGTATAGCCACTCTGATTCTCTCATATTGTTTTTGATTACAACTGTTATTTATGTTGTTAATTATTATACAGCTCTTAAGTATGACATGTAATATGTGACTTATCTATTTCTGACTATAATCCTTTGACCCCACCGAACTCACCCTACCGAACTCAAAAACTTCCGGCCCATCTCTCTCCTGCCGTTCCCCGCCAAAGTGATTGAGAAAATCATCAACGCTCAACTCACCAACGCCCTGGAAACCAACGACTCCCTCGACCCCACACAGTTCGGTTTCAGGGCCAACCACAGCACCGAAACCACCCTGATCGCAGCAACGGACGACATCAGAGCCCTGACCGACAAGGGAGAGACCGTGGCCCTCATACTCCTGGACCTCTCTGCAGCCTTCGACACGGTCTGCCACCGCACCCTGATACGCCGCCTCAGCAACGCCGGCATCAGAAGCAAGGCCCTGGAATGGATCGTCTCCTTCCTCTCCGGAAGGACTCAGAGAGTCCGCCTTCCCCCCTTCAGATCCACAGCCACGGAGATCATCTGCGGCGTACCTCAAGGATCCTCCCTCAGCCCCACTCTCTTCAACGTCTACATGACCTCCCTGGTGAACATCGCACGCAAACACGGACTCGACCTTATATCATACGCCGACGACACCCAGCTCATCTTATCCCTCACTAACAACCCCACATGAGCTAGGACCAGACTACATGAAGGAATGAAGGAAGTGGCGAACTGGATGACAGACAGCCGTCTGAAACTGAACACAGACAAAACGGAGGTCCTCATCCTCGGCCCAACTCCCACCGCATGGGATGACTCCTGGTGGCCCCCCGCCCTAGGCAGCACTCCCCAACCCACCGACCACGCGCGCAACCTCGGCTTCATCCTGGACTCTTCCCTCACCATGACCAGACAGGTGAACTCGGTGACCTCGGCATGTTTCAACACCCTCCGCATGCTCCGCAAGATCTTCCGCTGGATCCCCACCGACACCAGGAAGACCGTCACCCACGCCCTCGTCACCAGCCGCTTGTACTACGGGAACACCCTGTACGCCGGCATCACCACCAAGCTGCAGAGGAAACTCCAACGGATCCAGAACGCTGCCGCAAGACTCATCCTGGACATCCCTCGCCACCACCACATCTCGGGACACCTGAAAAAACTCCATTGGCTACCCGTCAACAAGCGGATCACCTTCTGACTACTCACCCACGCACACAAAGCCCTTCACAACCTCAGACCCAAACTCATCAACAACCGCGTCTCCTTCTACACTCCCCCGCGCACTCTGCGTTCCACCGGACAGGCCCTGGCAGCCGTACCCCGCATCCGCAAAGCCACCGCCGGAGGAAGATCCTTCTCTTTTCTAGCAGCGAAGACCTGGAACTCTCTGCCCAGCCACCTTCGCGCCATACCTGACCACCTCTCCTTCAGAAGGCAGCTCAAGACCTGGCTCTTTGAGCACTGACCCTCCCCCCCTCCCAGCGCCTTGAGACCCTTGATGGGTGAGTAGCGCGCTTTATAAATGCGATTGATTGATTGATTGATTTGATTCATATGTTAATCGCATTTTTAGAGAAATGTTAAATGCCCTCACGTTATGCTGTCTTAATGTGACCGCTTGGATTAACAGGTTTGGTTTTTCCTCATATCTCTTCTCAGCCTTCTAATGTATGGTTGGCATATTTACCCTTGTTTTTCACCTTATGTACTCACAAAGGCTTCTTACTATTCTTCTCCATATTTGTGATCCTGACTACACACTGATCACCTACTACCACGCACACACCACCACTTTTAGCTAAGATGAAATAGACCGCATATCTCATTTGCTCAAAGTAGACTTGCATACTTTCCAATTGGGTGGTGATGTCACGTAAGGCCGCTACTGCAACTTACATCTAAAATATTCCCTAGCCCTTTCACCTCTAGTCATAGCGGTACCACCAGACGTAATAATGGAGGAAAGTATATACCCAAAGGTGATAGCAATACTGTTATTATTGACCTCCAGATCTGTCACTCCGTCCCAATTGTTTTGTCAGTGTTCTTTTCATCCAAAGGACATTAGGCTTGGGATTAACATTGTTTGCAGGGAACACCTAAAGGCAACACTATTCTTAGGGCTACATCGTCTGTACTATCATGGACATTAGAGTAAGTACCATTAGACAAAAAATAAAACCCCAGGTATGCAATAATCGGCCTATCATAATCCATAGCAGAATATCTGGAATTCATTCCAAAGGTATTAGGGTCTTTATCATTGACTAGTGGAATCGTACTTTTATGCAGCACTGTGCCAGAGCAGTTCACATACAAATCGGTATCTGTGCTGGGACAACAAGCGGGATAATAGACGCTCTCTCGGGTAACCACTACATCTTTATAATGCCAGCCTACTAGAGTAATATTCTTATCCTTCATGTAGTAGTTATCGCAATAGGTGTCATTAGCACATCCTGGATAGCTCATTCCCTGTGGTTTTCTGTAATATAGGCAAGGACCCTGAAAGGAAAAACCAAAGGCTCCAGAAACTTCTCTAAAATCAGGAGGTTTAGTGTAAATATAGTTCACAAGAGACAATGGATAAGCAGTCCAAAGGTTAGTGACTGAGTCAGTAGGGGAACTAGCTGTTCCTTGTCCAAAACACTTCAAATGTGTATCTAAAAATATGTTGTTTGGGACTGACCTCTTATTTCTAGGCAAAGAAAAAACCTTTACTTTTTCTGACAATATTGCATTTTGTTCATTCTCCAATATCCATATCATGCCCACATAATATCAAAAGAAACAGAACTAAGGAAACAACACAAAATATTTTCCTTTTAAGTGACCACCATATTAGATTGAGCAACAAAAAACAAGGGCTGCTCCTCGTCAGCCATGGGTTGATCAAATGGGTACATAATAATCAGAAAAGGGGGAATGTAATGAAGCTAAAACAAGCAAAAGTCAAAAGAGAGCAGTTTTTCCAGCATCCTTCTGAGCCTCACTGGTAGACTCCTATTGTTCCATTTTGGTGGGCCGTTGAGCCGCACTTGCAGTAGAGTTGCGCGATCACAGCTCTGTCCTCAGGAATCCCACGTTGCTCAGGGTAATGCCAGCACGTTGTACTGCCCTGTCCAATGTCTGAACAATGCATTAATCTCCTTTTCTCTAAGCTATCGTTGGTACCATGGACAGGGTACATACACCCTATTCTTCATCCTCGCAGTCTATCCTTGCTAATCTAACTTCTCCCTTGGAGCACTGTTACTCCGTCGGGAACGCACATTGTACCTAGCCGCTCCAGACACAGATGGGTCAACAAAAAGGTGTTCAAACTCAGATGAACCAGCGGAAGGGGGCTCAAACTCAGAAGCAACAGTTGATGGAGGCTCCTGGATGGCCCTTATTTCAGGGGGCACCGCCTCATTCAGCATGGCACTGTTCTCCTCCTCCGATTGTGGCCATGTCAGTCGAGCATCGGAAAAGGGGATGAAGCGGGGTACTTTGTCTGTTTCACTGTCTCCCACTCCTTTCAGCACCCATTGGTCATACAGCAGAGGCAGAGGTACCTGTTTACAGTGGCTGGCGTTAATCCAGTTCTTCCAGCCAGCCTCTTCCACTGCATTTCTGGTGGTGAGTAGGACCTGGACAGGCCCCGCCCAGTGGGGCTCCAAGCTGCCGTTCTGCTGGAAGTTCCTGGTTAGAACATAGTCGAGAGACTAGATCACATGTCCTGGCTTCTCGGGTGCTGGCGGCAGAGTCTCTGAGATCTGTTGGTGAATAGAATGCAAACTTTTCCTCAATCCATAAAGGTAATCCATTGACAAAGGGTATTCTATTTCGGAGAAATGTCTTGGTCGCAGGATGCCCCAGACGTTTGCTGGGCGGCTAAACACAACCTCATATGGGGACAATCCTGTCCTAGTGTGGGCCATAACTCTAGTTGACAGAAGAGCTAACGGTAAAGCATCTGGCCACTTCAATCCTGTACTTTCCTGAATTTTTGCCAGTTTCAATTTGAGAGTACCATTATACTTCTCAACCAAGCCTGCTGACTGGGGGTGGTTTGCAGCATGGAACTTCTGCCTAATGTGCAACGCATCACAGACTAACTGCATCACTTTTGAATTGAAGGGATTGCTGTTGTCACTCCAAATCAAACGGGGCAACAGAAGCAAGGGAAGAAAACCTTTAGGAGGGATTTTGCCGTCACCAAGGCTGTATTCTCTTTAGTGGCGTATGCCTCGACCCATTTACTGAATGTGCAAACAACCACTAACACATATTTCAAATTGTTGACCTGTTCCATTTCGATATAGTCAATCTGAAGAACCTCGAATGTAAAAGAAGGTGGAGCAAAATTGCCAGGGGGTGTAGGAGTGGCCTTCCGAGGATTGAACATCATGTGTACCATACAATATTTTAGCAAGTGAGCGGCAGCATTGGGGATGTTATCATTCTGCCACACAGGGTCTAGTAGTTTGTAAATGCCCTTAGCGCTAATGTGTGCTGGCCCGTGCGCCATAGTGACTACAGGGAGGACATAGGAATCCGGTAAGATCCGTCTTTGCTATCCTGACTTATCCGTCCAACACCCATCTTCGTTGAAACGTGCTGTACTTTCTTGCCATATTGCTAGCTCCTTAATTGGTGCCTCACTCTGTACCTCCTTGACACTTCTCAGTGTATCCTCAAACATAGAAGCTTTGGGTACCCATCTAGTAGGAACTGTCACAAATATCTTTTTCATTCTGGTTCCAGCCGTCTCCTTAGCTATCTGATCTGAAAATACGTTTCCCCTTCCCACATCATTTGTAATTGCCTTGTGGGAGCTGCACTTCACTATCACAAGCTTCTTGGGGAATTTCAGAGCTGACAAAAGCCTGTGTATCAATGGGTTGTTCTTGATCTTTAACCCATGTGAAGTCAGAAATCCTCTCTCTGCCCAGAGCCGCCTAAAATTGTGGGCGACTCCAAAGGCATACTCGCTGTCAGTATATATATTGACAGTCAGACCCTCACTTAACTCACAAGCTCGAAGGAGGGCAACTAGCTCTGCAGCTTGGGCCGACTGATAGGGAACTTGTGATGTCTCGACTACCGTGTGTAAAGTGGTTATTGCATAAGCAGCAGTTGTTGTGCCATCCAGTAATTTTAAACAAGAGCCATCAACATATAGTTCCCCTTGTGGTTCAGATAGGGGAACATCAGTCAGGTCTACCCGTCCCTTCGTCTCTTCCTCCGTCCTAAACAGACAATCATTTATGTCTACTTCCTCACTCTCAGAACAGAGGGGTTGTAATGTGGCTGTGTTCAGAATGGCACATCTCTTTATCATACTGTGTGGGGCGAAAAGAGTTCGCTGATAAACGGTCAGACATGCACTGGTAAGGTGCTGTATCCTTGTTTTGTTCAAAAGTGTATCCAAAGCTTGATGTACCATGACTGTGAGGTCGGTATCAAGGATGAGCCCTGCAGATTGTCGGATAGAGACAGCCACTGCTGCGACCGCTCTTAGACAGCTCGGGAGGGCCTTTGCGACGTTATCAAGCAAGGTGGAGAAATAAGCACAGGGCCTCTGTTTACCTCCAAAGGCCTGTGTTAAGACAGAGAGCGCGCAGCCAGCCTCCTCGTGTACATACAACACGAACAGCTGAGCATAATTGGGTGTGCCAAGCACAGGTGCAGAGCAAAGCGCGAGCTTTAGTTGCTCAAAAGCTTGGTGACATTCAGACATCCAGAGCAAGGGTTCATGCACATCTTTAGTAGTTAGCTGCAACAGCAGCTTTGTTAGTAGAGAAAAGTTAAGTATCCAGTGGCGACAATACAAAGTAATACTGATGAAAGCTCGCACATCCCTTTGAGTCTTGGGGATGGGCATTTTGACAATAGCATTAATGTTGTGTGGTGTTAGTCTCCTTCCCTCATTCGACAGTAGATGACCTATATAGGTGACCTCCTGTCGACAATATTGGAATTTCGAAAGGGACACTTTATGTCCATGAGGAGACAAATGTAACAACAATTTAACCATTGCGTCTTTGCAACCGTTTTATGTGTCTGAAGTGTTCAAGAGATCGTCCACGTACTGCAATAATACATTACCTGGAGGAAGTGTGAGGAAATCCAACTGGCTTTTTATAGCTTGATTATATATACTAGGACTTTCAGTATAGCCTTGGGGAACCCGGCAGAATCTAAAGCTTCTGCCGGCAAAACCAAACAAATACCTACTATCTGGATGGATTGGAATGCTAAAGAATGCATTTTTCAAATCGATGACAGGAACGAATTTAGCAGAGGGAGGAATCATAGTCAAAAGGGCAGTGATATCGGGGACAACTGGGAATTGAGGGATCACAATCTTATTAACCTCACGCAGATCGATTACAAAATCATAGACATCAGGTTGGTCATCAGAGGAGCCCGTGGGCGCCCTCTTAAGAATAGGAAGAATAGGGCTCTTACACACATTTGCAGTTGTCTCTTCAACAACCTCTGACTTAATCAAATCCTGTATAATCTGCAAGAGGGCGCATTACCCTGCTTTTGGTATTTTGTACTGAGGAATACGGAGCAGAACAGCATTGCGTTTGACCCGAAAGGAAAGTGGTGGTATCTGCAGCAGACCTACATCTATATCACCCGTAGCCCATAAAGTAGGTGGCCCATCTTTGAACTCAGTGGGAAGGGGTTCATCTTTGGACAAGCACTGCTTTGAACTCACTACTTTTGGTCCTAACTTCATATAAACACCGTCCGGAGTACAAGAATTTGTTGCATGCAGCCTCTCCAACAAATCCACACTCATAACATTTTCTCCATTATCAGATGTCAACAAAAATGGCAAATCCACAGTAAAGGGACCAATAGTCAAGGCAAGTCGCTTGGAAAGGGGGCTCACAACCGGTATACCTGAAAAGCCTACCAAAAAAATATTTTGGCCAGACAGAGCTGCCCTGGGGACCAACTAATGGGAAACAGAGCTATTTGTTGCCCCTGTGTCTACTAAGAATATTTTAGCTGAGCCTTGGAAATCTGCAGTGACATAAGGACCACAATGATCTACAGGTATCTGAACTGGTCCCTCGCCCTGTCCTTGGCTGCCCTAGCAATGAGACATCGCCATCACTTTGTCCAGATCATAATCATCATGATAATACTGTCTCCCTCGAGGATCATCAAAATAGTTCTGATAAGAGCGGTGCTGAGACACCTCATCTGCCTGAACCCAGTCATGACCACCTGCTCCACGACCCCATCCACGAAAGCCCCATCCCCTAGGGTCCGTAACTTTCTGCAACCACGCCTGGTACTCACTACACCAGTGCCCCTCCTCTTTGCAGTACGCGCACTGGTGCGGCCCTACAGGTGCAGCTGTCCTACGAGTACGAAGTAGCTCCCGAGTCAGGCCAATGCCACGTCCCCTACCATTTCTCCAAGACACCTGCTGCAACAACACCTTTGTCTTCAACTCCTTGTTTTTCTTCTCCACCTTTTCTTTCTCCTCATTCTCTCTATGCTCATAATACTGTGCCATACTCAATATTACTGAATTTCCTTCAGGATACATTGTTTGCAAAAACAAAGTAAGCAGTTGATGTTTTATTATCTTCAGGTATGACCGATGGAAGCTAAGCAGAGACAAATGAAAACAGAAAACTAGGCCCGAAGAGGAAAGATGCAGACAGTGACCCAGAAAGCAGTAGCGTACAATGGACAAAATATAGAGAAGAAAATAGAGTGTGCTGACAGAAATTTTAGGATGCAATGTGATAAATCCTATGTTGCTTGAGAGGAAGCCGCTACATTTGTGGAGGATCTGTTAGACGTCCGACCTCCGCCTCCATATACTCCGCAGGGAATATATCCTGCTGTCCCACAGCCCCAGTCTTCTGCCTCTCTTGCTCCTGCCTCTGGTTCTCCTGCTATTGATCTGGCTGCCTTGTTCAAAATGAGAGGAAAATGGTGTATGATGATTGTCATGCTGTGAAGCCGTTTCTGGTAAAGGTTGGCGAACAGGTGAAAGTCAAATTAACTGAAAGAATTCAAGGTACTTTCAAGTTCAGCAGAACACTTATGGTGACCAAAGTGTTTCAGGGGGCTGCTAAATTAGAAGATGGTTGCATTTGGAAATTCAATTGCTTGGGAAATGTAAAGAAAGAGTAGTGTTCCTTTGTGGTGGTGAAATATGGGGGGAAGATCTGTGATATGCTTAATCTCCCAATCTCTATGTTGCACCTCTCTTCTTCTCTATCTCTGTGAGCAGTTTTTCCCTTTGCCTATTTCTACTTTGCTCTCTGCTGCTGCAGAGAATTCCATGTAGAATGTATATAGTTAAAAGTATTGTCAGAGTGGCAGTTTGTTCTGATTGCTCTCTGCACTGGTGGCTGGAGTTTCCTTGGTGAATTAAACTTGTTTCTTATCTACTTCACCTCGTCTCTTGGATTTTCTGATGAAGAACTTCACACCATGCCACATGGGTTTGGTCCCAGCCATATACAAATTGGTATTGATCATGTGAAAGATTATATAAATGATTCCATCCCTATTCTCTCTAAAATTTTCTTTCTCTTATTCACTCTGCACATGAGCACTCTTCTATGTACCCTTTCAGGCAACGTTCGATTGTAATGTTGTTTGTATTTATATGTATTATTGATTTATTACTCAAAAAGAACAGATAAAGGTGATTGCTTCCCCCCCAAAAAAAGTGTTTTGTTTTCTCTCTGGTGTATATGAAAATATATATTTACTCTCGCGTATAAGAATTAATTTTTCTAAATTGAGTAGTAACAGACCCAATACATTTTCAGTCCACAGCATTTGTTGTTAATTAAGAAGTGCCATTTGGACCACTCTATTTTCTGTATCACGTTGTACCCTGGTTCTTTGGCCTATTGTGGGTTACCCCATTAGTTTGTTTTGGATAGTTAGAACATAAGCATACTTGACAATCAACATATTCCTATGTGACCCACAATGAACCTCTCAAGCAGGTTTGCTGTGAGTGCATGAAAATACTTAGGGGTATAAGCGCTGGCTGAAGCATAGCCACTAAATCCCTCTAACAAGTCAAAAACCATAGAGGCAAGTCTCCAAAGGGTGCTGAAGCAGGCCTTTGTTGCCTGTTTCTGAAAACAGCAGCAAACCTTCATACAGATGACAGAATAGAAAACAGCAAGTGCTTGGGACTGATATGGTTTTACTTCCTGCCTCCCAGTATTGCTGGAACAATTTTCAAAGTGAGGGTGCTGCCATCACTGATACATCACCCAAGTCATAGGGTTTGTGAAAAATCTAAGGGGCTTATTCACAAGAAACTATCGCCGAACTAACGTCACTTTATCGCAGCCAAAGTCATGATAAAAATACCTCCCCATTCACAAGCCTGTGTAAACAGCCTGCAGCACCAGTTTACCCGCAATAGCAGCCTAAAAAAACATCGCCACAGAGGCCCACCACAACTATCGCTAATGAGATGCAGAGTGGGCATTCCCGTGCCAAAAGCTGGGACAACATCATACCTCAACATTTTCAACGACCAGACAGAAGTGCGATAAAAACACAAAACAGGCGATAAGGCGTGTTAGCACCAGGAAATCTACACCTGCTCTGACCTGGTGTAAAGTCAGACGGCAGCCTACACCACAAAAGGGAGACCAGCCCAGGGCCACATCGAAAGGGCAACAGATGCCATGGAGCCGCACGTCATGGTACCCGGACACCCAAGAGGGCCACAACACCCACCCACACCATCTCAGGACCACAAGCCACACCCAGAACACCCACCCCCCGGTCCACCACAGACGCAGCGCAGACAAGACAGCAGACCCCCGTCCGCACAGACCCAACCCCTGAAAATTTCACCATCCACCACAGGTTGAAAGGGACAACCATCCCACGCATCCAGACCATCATCGCCCAACAGACTTACGTCACCAACACAGCAGACAACCAACATCCCACCCCAATCCTGGCTACTAGCTTGGCTGCACCTGTTGGCCCCAGGCACCCCCCAACCAACACCCACCAGAGTCGGAGGAGTCTCAGTGCCAGCCACATCCAAGTCCCTCATACCTGTCCTGGACATCACCATCACCCTGGTACCCCAGTTCACATACGTCCAACACAATGCGCAGGTCACACTGGAGACCAAGCAAGGATCATACGCCATAGCAGGATGCACGCACGTTTTGGGGGCAATCCACAGCACACATGTCCCACCTGTGCTCCTTGGTGACACAGCACACAATCACCACAATAGAAAGCACACGTCCCACCCCAATGTGCAGGCAACAACCGAACACCATGGAATCTCCAACAATGCCGCCTTCGAATATAAAGCCAGTGTGCATGATTCCTTCATCCTCCGACCGTCCATCACCAACCAGCGTACCCAGGATGGCAACAAGGGACATGCACAGCCTCTGGCAAGTTCCAAATGAACACCACCCCCTCACCTCAACTCCACAACCATGCAAATCACAACTCTGGCAATGCACACGTCACAAAATCACAACCAACATACACAACAACATGCCCACCCACCAGACATGACAGAACAACTCACAATGGTTACCTGGCCCAGCCGTAAACATACGGCATGGCACCTCAGCCACACAACAGCCGAATGTTGGAAGAGGTGGCAAACAGGCATGTGTGAAGGATGCAGTAGTACCATGATTGGGAAAGTACACAATGCCAAAAGTGGCAGAGATGTGCTGGACAGACCGCAGTATGCAGCACACACCCATATCCAGTGTAGTGGACAGTGGACGCAACCATGTCACCACAACCAGTGGGGGACCTCACGGAAATCTTGCCTGTTACGCCCCCTCTAAGCGTGATCGGAGTGGGATGGCCCGGCATACGCCACGCCAGCGTAGGGATGTGAATAAGAAGCACGTAGCCCTGGGCGTGGTGCTCTCCCAGAAAGCCCAACGTCTCTGCTAGGGCGGTGCCTCTCACCTCGCCACAAGGCCAATGCCGTCCTCTAGATCAGAGTTGCCTGCGACGCTGTGCGCCTGCAGGACCACGAACCCGTCAGGCCTGCCCCAGCGCAGCCAAGCCTCACTGATCACCTCCCGACACCGGCGTGTGTCAAGGAGGGCCCACAACGTTCCGGCGCAAGCTCCAGGCCCAAGTCCCGCGACCTTGGCAGCCTCCTCAGACCATCACGGCCTCCACGACACAGGCCAGTTTTAGTCCTTTTTCATTGACGTACTCTACTGCTGCCTCAGGCCTACTCCTCGGCACAGTAGGTCCCATGTGTGAAACTGTGTCCTGAGTCATAAATGGCAGTGACCCTAAATCCGGGCCACTGGCAACAGCACCATACTCCCTTTGATCAGTGAGGCACATTTCCATATGGGCTTCTTGCGACACGTGGTGCCACTAACCCTGTTCAACGCCAGCCGGCCACACGTGGTGCCACTAACCCTGTTCAACCCCAGCCGGCCACATGTGATGCCACTAACCCTGTTCAACGCCAGCCGGCAATACGTGGTGCCACTAACCCTGTTCAATGCCAGCCGGCGATACGTGGTGCCACTAACCCTGTTCAGCGCCAGCCAGCGCTACATGGATGAGGGGCCAGGACTACCCTGCGGACCAGTAGGTCCCACATCCAGCACCTAGGAGCAAAGCACGAATGGCCACACCAGTGGTTGCACGAATAGGAGTAAGAGGAGGATGCGGATCAGTTCAGACAAAACCCGGGTCACTCACACGGAGGTGTCCCATCACATGGTGCCACTGAACCTGAACTACGCAGGACGGTGGGGCCGTCCAACCTATGCCGGGGATACTCAGTGAATGGGCCGTGCTGACCGCTACCTCAGGCCTACACCACGGTCAGGTAGGTCACAGTTTTGGAAATGAACATTGGTTATTCAAAAGGCAGAATACATGTTAGCGAACGCACAGAAAGGTGTAAGAGGATGACGCGTTGCAGTCCAGACAGAATAGGATCATCGTTATGGAGGTTATCGAACACTACCAACAAATGCCCTTGTGTCACTAACTCTGTGCCTCGCAAGCCAACGACACATGGCTGTGGGCCACTGCTGACCGCTGCCTCTGGCCTACACTGCGGTCCAGTAGGTCAGAGACTCTTCATTTTGCAATGGCTGAGTTTGTTTCAGTGTACCGGCATCATCGCAGACAGCATCCCCCCCTCAGCCCCGGTGCCACTAAATCTGTTCCCCGACAATCATGGACACTCTCTGGTCGAACTTTGGTGGCGTCTGAGTCTATGGCCTAGGGGGCAGTTTTCATCCTCTTGTAGCTGATACCTAATTCGTGGTGGCAACAAGGCTGTCATATTCCACTCCTCCATTTGCTGCTTCTGGCTAAAATCAAACCTTTCGGTGTCGTGCCCTGGAGGACACCTTCCACTGTCCCCCGATACCCTCCACAACATACACCTCAGACATTGATGGTGACCCGCTCAGGTCGCATGGCCCATCTGACTGCACTGCAAGTCACCGTCCCGTGGCTGGGTGCCTGTGCCGGCTGCTGTGCATCCGGGGCCACTAACTCTGTGCTGGTCAGTTCCGGGACCCCTTCTTCTGAGATATTGGATGGCCCCTGAAGCATTGGCCTTGGGGTCATCAATGCCATGTGTCTGTGGCCCTGCGCTGTCCGCAGCCTCCGGCCTCAACTGCGGGCCACCAGGACCCACATATAGATCCGGGTCCTGACCGGCCCAGATGTCGCATCACCACAGGAGGCACACACCACCACCGCAGGGACCACCTCCAACCGCCATCTGCCAGAGTTGATTCGGTGGTCCCGGCAGACCTACGGAGCTGCTCAGACCTGTCGCGGATGCCATCATCGGCCTGATACCCTGCTGAGCACTCCAGGTGCCAGTGACTCAGTGCGCCGCAAACCATTGTCTGTTAGTGATTGTGTCTTGTGCTGTGGAGATGTAGCGCAGCTACGTCACCTCATGCAGTGTGGAAGACCTGGGAATATGATGGGGAAGATGTGTCAAGTGTGCGTATGGGAGATGGCACAGACAATGGGAGGGCAGGAGGCAACATACCCAAGGCAGGAATGCAGACTGGATGTGGTAGTCGAGCCACACAACCGGAACCATTATTGCGCTGTGGACTGCGAATGCAACAGTCACCTCAGGCAGTGTGGGAGACCTGGGACGTTGATGAGGAAGTAACACACCCCACTGCATCTGCATCAGCACTAACCCGAAGGGACACAATCCTAGCAATTCCTTCACATAAATGCGCTCATCTCTAGTGCCCCTACCTCAGTGCACTGCAGCTCACGGAACCTCCTGACTGAATATTGGGTGACCTCTGTCCTTACTCCGGCTCCCACCATGTTGCTGTGCAGTTGACTCTGTTATGCATGTGTTTTCTGTTTCTGTTGCACTGGTGTCCAATCTTCAAGTTGTTGCCAGCACCAAGTATTCTTGGCGGACCGGCTTACACACACCCCACACACATACAGCAGAGGCGTCACTGTACATGTGGCCCTGCCAATAAAGTGGCCGGGCGCACGTGCCCTTAGCCAGTTCAACATGATATCTATGTGTGTCCCTGTGGTTTTGTTGTATGCATGATGTCCCTGGGCCCTAGGACATTACTCTGTGCTGTGTAAATTGGATGCAGACATGTCACCGCAGGCAGCGGGTTGGAGCTTGGACAAGTAGCTTTGTCGTCACCCACTCAATTCGTAAGGGGAGTGGCCAAGGCTGTCGTACGCAGAGTCAGCATGGGTGTGTGACTGTAATTTGAGCGCTCCTGCCCATGGTTCTGTACGGTGAATGTGCAACTGCATGTGACTCTATGGCAGTGTGAGTCTCCTTAGTGGGGTGTTGGTGACCCCTGAAGGGTGATAGACACCTACGTATGTGTCCTGGTTCACATTCCATGGGTTCAGCCCCCACCCACAACTGTTGGGCCACCTCCTTTCTGGCGTGCAGGAATATGGCATTAGGGTGCGATGTGTGGGTGGGTGAAGTGTCGTGGGCCAGCTGTGCTTGCGGGTTCTTCCTGCTGTGTGGTCTGTTGCAGGCTGGATGTTCTCCTCTGTGTAGCTTGGCTGTCCGGGTCCTGGTGGGGGGGTTGCGTGGGATATCCATGTGCTGTTGTAGGGCGTCGGTGTCGACGGTGTGGTGGTCCTCTCCGGCATCACTGATGTGTTGTATTCTGTGCTCTGCTGAAGGTGTTGTGTGCCCCACTGCGATGTGAAGGGGAGATGTGTATTGACTTTGAGTTGACATGTATGTTGGCGCATTGTGCAGGTTTGCATGCAGACTGTATGGCAATGTACATTGTGACTGTTTGGGGGTGCTGGATTCTTGTGCGGGGCAGTGTACATTTGGTCTACATGACAGATGTGATGTCGTACGCATACATTTCCATTTCACAGTTTCCGGTTCTGTCAGATGTAGGAGGCATGTTTCTGTGCATGTGCAGAGCCAGTTGTGTCCTCTGTTCTCCAGTGCCGGCTATGAGCGTTGTTCCTCGTTGTCGTCAATGTGGGTGTGCTGTTCGTGATATGTGCGTGTGCTGCAGTGTGCCTAAGGGATCGGTCTCATGGACCTGGGTGATTGTGGGTGTGCAGTGTGCAGTGTGCTACACATTGTTGTGCATGTTTGCCATTGTGCCCATCTCCCCCATCCCCCCAGTCCCTGTTTTTGGCACTCCCTGTTGATGTTGTGTCAGGTCCTCTCGAGCTGTGTCCGTACTCCCTACTCCTTGCACCGTCTCCTCACTGATGACTGTGGCCTGGGTTTCCTTCAGCTCCTCCGGTGCCACTGGACTGCCACCTCCTGTCGCCGTTGCTGCCTTCCTGTTGGCAGCGGGTTTGTGCCTGGTTTAGGTAGTCACGTCATGCCAGCACCTATTAGCCTCCTGGATTGGCCTCCTGGGCACTCCGACTGCAATCCAGGTGGTCTGCTAGTGGGTCACCTGCTGGTAGTGTTCTGTCACCTCCGTGACGGTGGTCTTGTTTTCCTCCGGTCTGCCCCCACGTGTTCCTCTCCCTCTTCTCCTTGGCCTTCCCTAACCCTGTTGTTCCTTGCTGGTAGTCTGTGGGGGTTGTGGGGTTTGAGTTTGCCCCTGCGCTGTGTCAGGGTGCATCCATGTTGCTACGCGCTTTGGATTGTTTTTGGTGTTTTTTTTTCTGTGGTTTTTATGGTGCATTGTTCCGCCATACGCGTGGGATTTGCAGGCCTGTGGCAGGTTTTCACTACTTTTTGTACCGCAGTTGGCCTCATCGCATGTTTTTTTGCGTTCGCGTATAGCATTTATGCAGCGTTGTGTTGATTTTCACGCGGAGATTTGGCGGGTTATCTGGTGACTATTGCATGGTACCGCCTTGTGAATTCCCCGTTGTCACGGGGTTATTTTCCCGCGATAGGCTGCGATATTGAAAGTTGTGTTACGCTACTCTTGCAGTAGTTATCACACGTTCTTGTGAATATACCCCTAAGTGTTATACAAAGAACAAGTGTAGCAAATGGGCCATGCCCGTTCAGCGTGAGAGTTGAATGGGGGTGGTATGTACCATGTACAACCTGTAGTATGTTTTGGAGCATACTGTCACAAATATATTACTAAAGCATTGTGTGGTATTTAACTGCCATTTCCAGGCAGCATATTTTCCATTGCAATAGACACCAAATTTGCACAGACATGTCACTTTACTGATTAAGACTGTGTAGGTCACAAACAATAGATTATGTGAAGCATTTCAGTATTTATCATTGTGCATCAAGGAGTAAAGTGCCTTGATTTGCACTAATCTTGTTAAAACCTTTGTTTCCATCACACTTCGGAATTACCAAAAATGTGCCTCATTTGTACTTTCCTATCTAGTGACATTTTCTGATATATTTGCACTATTCATTTACAGATATTTAAAATGTGTTGCGTTAGAAACACATGTCCATCCTTCAGCATTTCATACTCCCTGTATGTCAGGCAAGATGTTCATATAATCCATATTTCACTTTACAATATTTTACAAGATTGCAATCAGAGAAAGAAAGTAAACACCAACCATGATTGTAAAAGAATAAGCTGCAATTTGTCAGAAGACATAGCCTGAAATTGAACTTTTGTCTTTGAATGCATCACAAATGTGACAAGATAAAAACAAAATTAAAGTCATCTTCATTGATCATTTGCATTCTGTATACCAACATGGATATTTTGAGGTTTTATATATGCTGCATGAAAGTCATGTTGCCCCGCTACTTCCAGACCCTATGGACGGAAAGAGATTAAGCCTGGGCGGAGTTCCGCTATGCGGATGTCCGCGAAGTGACAAAAAAACTCCACCAAGCTACTTGGAGTTCCGCGAGCTGTGGAGTGAGTCACCTTGCGCCGTTTGCACTAATTTTTAGTGCCGGGTGTTAGTCCTGTGCTGTAGAATTAGCACAAATGGCATCTTGCACAGTGCAAGAGGGCGCTGCTACTTTCTGCCGCTTGAGTAGAAATTCTACTAATGCAGCAGCTTCCTCAACGCGTACGGACGGTTTCTAAACTCGAGCAGTAGTGATCATCCGTGACCGCCTGTGTTGAGAAATCTCGCAGGGATGTGGTCTAGCATTGGATTTTCCACACTCGAGCTCGCCAACTTACTGTTGGCGAGCAAGGAAAAGACTCCACTCTGCAGGGCGTAGCTTTTTGGAACTCCGCGAGCTCTGTGGAGCTGGGCGTGTGAAAAACTCTGCAAACTCTGAACAGAGAGGAGTTCACTGCCCAGGCTTAATAGTGATGTGGAAAAAGCAACTGATGAAATGGCGGGCAGAGAGCTAGGGAAATAGACGACAATCAGCGAGATGCGGGGGAAGGTAGACAGATAGGTAAAAAGATTGAAGCTAGATGGATGGATAGAGAAGTATGTGTTATCACGCCTCAACATGAGGGGGGAGCCGTAAATCTTGACAGTGAGATCCAGTGCTTTAAGTGGGCAGGTATTATTGGGTACTCAGTACCAGCACTTTTTTAATTGGAAAGTGATAGTATCAGCACTCCTCAGTATGGCTCTAGTGCTTTTAATTGGATAGTGCCAGCACTTCTCGGCACTGCTCGAGTGATTTTAAATGGAAAAGTACACGTACTTCTCAGCACTACTCTAGTGCTTTTAATGGGAGAGTACCAGTACTTATCAGCACTACTCCACGGATTTTAATGGGAGAGTACCAGCATTCCTCAGCACAGCTCTAGTGTTTTTAATGGGAGAGTACAGAACTTCTCAGCACCGCCCCAGTGCTTTTAATTGGATAGTACTAGCACTTCTCAGCACTGCACCAGTAATTCTTAATGGGAGTGTACCAGCACTTCTCAGCACTGCTCCAGTGCTTTTAAACAGAGAGTACAGCAATTCTTAGCACCACTACAGTGCTTTTAATGGGAGAGTACAGCACTTCTTTGCACTGCTCCAGTGCTTTTAATTGGATAGTACCAGCACTTCTCAGCACAGCTCATGTGATTTTAATGGGAGAGTACCAGCACTTCTGCTCTATTGCTTTCAATTGGACAGTACTAACACTTCTCAGCACTCCTCCAGTGCTTTTAATGGGAGAGTACCAGCATTAGTCCCATTATTGGCAACACACCCCACCCACACCACAACAGAGTAGGCATGCATAAATAAATACGCAGCAAAACTTTTGTTTGGAGAAAATATTGCTGCAGGTTTATTCCATACAAAAGTATGCAAATATGGTGGGTTATCTTACGGGTGATCCAAGGGCAGGCAGCTGTATCAACCTATGCTGCCCTGCCTGCCTGATGAGCCAAGCAATGTGGAGAACCCAATCAGCACTAACCTTATGGGGGTGATCCCCTTACTGGATCACGTGACCCATTAGTCCCTTAGTACTCACGCCCCTTTCAGAGCGGAGCGGGGCAAGGCAAGCCCCCGGTTGTTCAGGCTCACAACCGCCCGAAAGACTAACGGGGCACCAACTCAATTGTTTCAGGACCCTCCCACAAGGCTCCTGGGATTTGGCTCTGGCACCCCTATTGTGCTCTTGCAGCGGTACCCGTTATGCTACTGAACTTCACAGCACACATAATATACAATTGCAACCTCGTTATGTTACTGAAATTCACTGCACACATAATATACAATTGCCACCTTGTCCCTTAACAGGGGGATGTAGGTTCAGCTTACATTTACCTGTCCCACTCAAGGACGAATGTAGCGTTCAAAGCAACGGGACCCCCAGTGTCCCACTTTCTTTATGCTTTCCTGACCCATGCCTGCCTTAAACGCTGCAGTGGCCGCCCGATCCGAAACTAGTGACTAGTATACTTCCTGTCAGTACGGGCGAGGCCAGCCCGCTCGAGGCAAGCACACGTGACCTTATCTATTTGGAATTTCGAGAGTGGCACCTGTTCTGCGTATATCAGAAAGTAACCAGGGACATTGGGGCGAACTACCAAGTACTCCTTGACTCTAGAAACTGGGCAGTACCTCTGATCCCCAGCGGCATCAGTACTATGTCAGCCCCCTGCCCTGCTTGGTCCGTTTTGGACCTCCTGATATGGATCACCAACCTATCTGTTACTCTTACATCCTGGCTGCATAAGGCATCTCCTGACTGGTCTGTTTTGGCGCTAGCCACCAGTTTGCTAATTCGGAGTGCCCCAAAAAATGCAAGGCAGAATGCAGCCGCAAAGAGTCGGGCCTCAAAATGTGAAAGTGTGACCTGGTCTACTAGTTCTAGCATGCCCTGGAGTGTGTGGAAGTCAAAGGGTGCCCTGTTATCTGGAACTCTGACTTCCTCCCTGGCCCACCCTTTTAGAGCCGCCCTAATCAAGATAGCCTTGGTCGATCTTGCTCACCTCTCAGCTTAGCGTCATGGCTTACTGCCGCCAAATGACCACGAACCCAGGAATGACTCTTCTCCTGCCCTTTTGCCCATAGTACAAAGCCTTGCACCCTCTGTTCTAAGGGATGTGATGCTTGGCCCAGCTCCTTTGAAATGTTCTGGAAGGTGGTGAGCTGAGTTTTGTATCTTTTCATGGTCCCCGGTCCCAGAGAATGTTCACCCATCGCTCACAGTTGCTGTTCCATTGCAGAAGTTGCCATAGATGCGCTTGGAAAGGGGTCATCACCTCTCTCGCTCGTGGCCAGGCCTCCTGGAAACAGAGCCACTGAAATCGCGAGTGAGCGTCAGCAGCTACATTCTTGACCCCCTCAATGTGTCTCGCCCTAAACTCTACATTGCAGCGCAGGCACGCCCTGATTAGCTCCCTCAACAAACACAGAACCAGGGGGCATTTGGCTGCCTGCCCGTTGATGGTTTGCACACTGCCATATTGTCGGACCAGAATACCACCCTTGCGGCTGACAGCGCATCAGGCCACAAATGTAGGGCAACCAACATGGGGAACAGCTCTGGTACCGTTAGTTTAGCTGTTATGTTCTTTTTACGCCAAGCATTCAGCCACTTTTGCGCGCACCATTCTCAGTCCATTATAGCGCCAACGCCCTCCCTGCCCGATGCATCTGTGAAGAGACAGATTTCTGGGCTACCAGCCCAGGAGGATCTCCAGATGACTGTTCCATTCAAACTCAGCAGAAACTCATGCCACATCAGGAGGTCCTCCTTCAAACCAGTCCCTCTTTTGACCATGTGATACTTTTTCTGTACATTGGCTGCGGCCTTTGCTAGTCTCCTTGTGAAGACTCTGATCACTGGTATTACCCTGGCTGCAAAATTCAGCTTCCCCAAGTGGCTCTGAATGACACCCAGGGTACCTTGTCCTTGCCCAGGATTGCCTGGATATCCAGCCGCAATTACTGCACCTTCACAGCCGGGAGCCTGGACACGCCCTTGACAGTGTCCATCTCAATGCCTAGAAAAGTGAGGACCTGCGCCGGACCCTCGGTCTTCCCAGGTGCCAACGGAAGCCCCAAGTGTCCTGCAAGTTCCTGGAAGTGACGCAGTGCTCTGCTGCAGTCCTGTGTCCCTGCCTCCCCTATGAAGAGGAAATCGTCCAGGTAATGCATTACTCCCGCTGTGTTGTATGACCAGGTGAGTGACCACTGTAAAAAGCTGCTGAACGTCTCAAAGTAAATGCAGGACACCACGCAACCCATCAGCATGCATTTGTTAAAGAAAAATTTGGTCTGCGACTTAAAGCCTAGCAGGTGGTGACTCTCTGGGTGGACTGGGAGCAGGCAGAAGGCTGACTCGATGTCCGCCTTGGCCAGCCAGGCCCCTCTCCCTGCTCTCCTGACCATATCCACAGCCATGTCAAATGAACAGTACGCGACGGAGCACGTTCCATCCTCCAACCAGTGGTTGACTGAATTGCCCTCTGGGTAAGGCTAGTGGTGTATCAAGCGAAAGGACCCAGGTTCTTTTTTGGGGACCACTCCCAGGGGAGATACCAGAAAATTTTCCGGGGGTGGTGGGCAAATGACCCTGCTACCCTCCCTAGAACCGTCTCCTTCATCAGTTTATCATCCACCACGTCTGGGAGCTCTCTAGCTGACCTCAGGTAGTCTGCGTCCCTGCAAACGAGTGGGCCTTGGTATGGGATCTTGAAGCCCTCTATGAAACCCTCCGCCAGAATCTTGCTGTCCTTTGTGTTGGGGTACGCCCTGAGCAGGGGGAGGAGGTTATCAATAATGATCGGTGAGGGGCCCTTTACTGAGGAAACCTTGACTTGTGTAGTGGCCGATGAGGGGACGGGAATTGGGTCACCGGTACGGGGGGAGGCTGGAGGCGGGCAGGTGGGAGGGAGGGGTTCCGTTCTCTAACTCATGTTAGCTGTCTTGCCTGCTGGCAGCTGTGGGAGGGCCCTCCCGCTTGGTGCTGCATGACACTGCCGGGTGACCGGCCCCACACTTTCTGCAAATGTGTCCAAACTTGCAAGCCTTTCCCCATGAGCAGGACTCCGCGTTGTACAATCTGCACGAGCCAGAGTTAAATCGCTTGCCTCATCTTCCCTGATTGCCGCCTCCCTGGCCTCCCCGAAAGGACTGCTTAAAAGCACGCTTTCCTGATTGCTTCTGTCCTTCGGAATTGCCCTGCCCCTTCTGACTTTTCGTAGTCCCCTTGGTGTCTCCAGTAAACTTCCCCATGTGCTCTATCCAGAGATGGATTTCCTTTTGGTCCCAACCCAGGTCTGGACACATTGCCATTTTCTTGCGGAATTCACGGTCATAGTTACACCACCCTATGCCCCCTGTCTTTTCAGCCTCATTATGGATTAAACGAGAGTACTGCCACATTGCGGGACCCTGTTCTTGGTATTTCTCCATCACCACCGCTGCTAATATAGTGAAAGCATCACCCCAGTTCTTG
Organism: Triturus cristatus; assembly: GCF_964204655.1. Lineage (NCBI taxonomy): Eukaryota > Metazoa > Chordata > Amphibia > Caudata > Salamandridae > Triturus > Triturus cristatus. The sequence continues at coordinate 717,064,279 of NC_140595.1, forward strand.
ATAGTCTTTTCTGTCCAGGTCTGGAATTTTACCTTTTTCTCATCGTCCTTCCCTCCCATCTTTCTAGTGTCTTGTCCGTCAGTCCCATGCATTAGCAAGGTAAAGATGTCCCCAAATTCCCCTCTCCAAATCCCTTCCTTAGCCACCAACGGTACTTTCCAAGCCAGAGAGCAGTGTCCTGATGCTACCGGAGCCACTGTGACAAGTGGCGGCAGTGTTGCTGCCACTGCACCTGCCTTGGCTGCCTCTGCTGGTGTGGCAGGTTTGTGGGCATCTAGGGAGCTGCACGATGGGGGCAGCCTTGTGTGCCGCACTGGGACTGGGGGGGGGGCTGCTGCAATTACCTGTGTGATGGGTGCAGCCAGCGATTGCCCGCTGGCAGCTATATGGCCGCTTCCGGCCTGAGCGCCCCTGATGTCGAGTTCTATTGCAGTTTGTGCTGGGAGTCCTTGCTGTGCCCCTGCCATACCTCGGTGGCTGCTGATCCCGGGAGTTTCTGTACACTAGCGCTGCCAGCCAGTTCCCCCCAAACTTGCACAATGGCTGGTGGCCCTCCTCCCTAAGTGCAGCGGCCACAGGCGTGGGTGTTTGTACAGTATTACAAAAACATGACTTAAAGTCAACCAAGATGCTCAGCATGGAGTCCATCATCTTACCCATTTTATCAGAGTTCATGTCGCTAACCGTGATAGGGGGTTGGGGGCCAGCTGGGATGACTGCAGGCACCGCTGCTCGTGGAGGGGAAGTCACCCTGACCTTCTGCACTGGAGGCTCCGCTGGAAACTCCTTGTTTGTCAGCCGGAGAGCCCGTTTTGACCTTCCGAGTGCTGCCTCAGCTGGCCCTGCTGCAGCCTACGTCCTCTACTACTCCAGAGTCTGCTTGCTCACGGGCGTCAAGTACCCCTTTGGCCCAGGACACTCCTCTGACTTTCGCCATTTCCTTAAACTCTGCCCAGATTGCCTCCTGCGACGTGCCGGGCTGGGACTCTTCCACTGTGGTGATTTGGGAGAACAGGAGGGGAGCGGATCCTGGGCTATCCATGCCTCTGGATTGTAGTGCAGAAACCTCTACGCAGGTCCTGCAGAGATGAAGGATCGTGAGTATATGAGCCCTGGGCCATTCTGCCGACCTGCGGGCTCCCCTCCCACCGTTCTGCCTGGCCAGAGTCCATACCCCCTGCGTTGCCGGTACTTAATTCTGTCTTTGCTTCCCGCCTCACCCTAGTCTGCTTATGTGTTTTCGTTGATTTCTGAAGAGAGATAAGCACTTGTTACGGTATTTCTGGATGGCGAGCGTTGCCCAGGCACTGGACCTGGCTCCTCGTTCCCCGAACTGCCCCCCCTTTCCTTTACCCACAGCCTTGCTTTCCCGACGTCTGTTAAAAGGTTGTCCTTGTGGGGGCGGGTGTCTGTGTTTGCAGGCAAGGGGGGCCACTCTTTGCTGTAAATAAAAAACCAGGGTTAAGCACTTCGCTGCCCTTGCGTAGTCCATTGCCCGAGGTAACGGGGGCCGGGGAGGGGCTTGGTGACCGGGAGGGGGGTTTCGGGGGAGGGGATGTTAGCGTGTTCATGTTTACCTCAAACCGAATCCGCCGTGACTTGCTCCTGCCTGAAGTGACCATCTAACTAGCGTCCGTTCCACTTCCCTGGAAAGAACAATGGTTATCACGGATATTCCAAAGCAGCTTGGTACCACACCAACCCCATCCCTACCCCCCCAGCCTCAACAACTCACTGATTCTGATGCTTGCGAGGCCCGGTGGCCTTCGTCCATCCTTCTGATCGGGGCGTGGGCGATTTATCCGTAAACCTTAGTGATAAAAATTGACAACGGTTATGTCCCTCTTCAAGGCGTCGCCCCAAGATGCCCCACCTTTTGTCTCATCCTTGCATGAATCTCTGCGCCGTATCTCCCATCAACCTGTGGTGGCCCACCCCCTCGGGCGCTCCCACCTTGTTTGTCACCCCCAAATACCTCTGTTCATCTGCCACCCTGTACCGCTTTCTGCCTTGCCTTTGGCTGAGAGCCGGCTCCTGGAGCCTCCAATCGACCGCACTTGACGATAATCTCTGGGGGTGGCAAAGACAGCATAGATTGTTAAGCATTGCAGCATCATGGACTCCAGAGTCACTTAAAACATGGCGGCAGCACTAGGCGCTTGATCATATTTTATTCAGAAGCGAAAATAATGCAAAACATGTTTTGAACACATACTTTGGGGGGTAAGAGCAAGAGACCTCAACCATTAGGCCACCATGGGCAAGCACCTTATTATGGGGGGAGGGGGGGGGGCACATCATACTTAAAGCCCAACAGACGAAACAGAAGGTATTGCACCGCTGCCCCCCCGCATGTTCCGTCACTATGCCACGCGTATCCCAGAACGGTGCTGCCACACTGCAACAAACCAGTGTGCCACATGCCGTGACTCAAATGAGAAGACTTTTATGTCTGCCCCTCACCTGATAAGAGGCCATGCGTCCTGACAGGCCCCTTTTCAGTCCCAGCACGGTGAGCTCTCCTACCGGTTGCGCAGAGATCTGTAACCTTTGGCATGCAGGGTCAGGCGGCAAGCATCAACAATCCCTGCTCCCGTTCACCAGAGCACCAGGTATCCACAACAGTAAGCCCCAGATGCAACCCCTGGGTCCCCACAATGCTCAGCATGAGGGGGAGAAAAGTGCGCAAAGCAGAAGACAAACAGTGCCAAACCCAGGATTGAACCAGGAACCTGTAGCTCTTTAGTTTAGCACTCTCCCAACTGAGCTACCGTGGCTTGCTGATCACAGCCCAGACAGCGAAACCCTCACTCTCCTCGCATTACTCCCAGACACGCCTGGTTGCCTGGCCTACTACTTGCGAGCCAAGGCACCCCCAACCCGGGCCCGGGCCCAGCCGTGCCAGGTATTTGCCCCCTCCCCCACCAATGGGACCCGGTCCACTAAAAAACGGTTGGCAGAGGCAAAGCACCCGGAATTAACACAAGGGTCTGCCAGCCCGCCTCCGCGCTCCCCCCCGCATGTGAGTGACTGGACCCAGGGGGGTGGGAAGCTCCGCCATGCCGAAGGAGGGGGCCCACTGCAGCTGTACGGCCTCCCCTTGGAGGGCCAAACTCCCCGCCTGTCTGGGGGAGAGCCGTGGGCATCCATGTTGCCCCATCATGCCATGGGCCCGTGTCTGCTGCACCCTGCAGCCGGTAAAGACCGAACCGGCAGCGACCGCCCCCTTGCAACTTGCGCCCCCCCCGTGACCGCGACACGTGCCCCCCGTGGGTCCCCACCCAGGAGCCTCATCCCATCCCTCCTCTGCAAGCCCCACCAGGCTGTGGCCTGTTGGCGGCCGCACGGAAGACGGAGGGGGGAAGGAAAAGACTCGCCGCCTCGACGACGCTGCATCAGGGGACTACACGAGGCGCGGCGACAAAGACTAGCTGCCGTAGCAATCTTCCAGGCGCTCGTTCTCCGGGGCCTAGGATAGAATCTATTCTAGCTCGGGCTGCTAGATACCAATCGGGACGCCCGTGCGATGAGGGGCTGGGATGACCAAATCCCCTATACCCTGCCCCCCACCCTGCTGCCCCACTTGCACCACCGAGCCTACTGCTGGGGCTGGACCGGCCTATACCGCAGGGAAGGGTTCCCCACAGGGGTAACAAGATGTGGGACCGGGGGGTTTGTGGCATTGCTTGCACTCACTTTGTACAATGCTACCCTGGGATCTGGGATTGGTATCCTACGGACCAGCAGTACGACCAGACGGCACAACCAGATGGCGTGCCAGGCACTAAAGATGACCCAAAATGGAGGGGGAAGGCCTAAATACCCTCCCCACCCCACGGCGCGCAGGAAATGATGGGCTTGGTGCGCCAGATAAAGGGACTCCTCCTGGAGTCCCGCATTAGGAGGGGGTGGGGAAGTGCCAAATGGCACTAAAGTGGCCACCCTTTTAGGGTGGCCCCCTGCGGGGGCTGCGAGCAGCCGCATTCTCAGCACTCCTTCAGTGCTTTTAATTAATCCCGGGCGTAGTACTCCGCTCCGCCGACGGAGTGTACGTAGCGCTCCGGTGACTTTAATGGGAGAGTACCAGCACTCCTCGGTAGCAGACAGGTACTCTGGGAGAATGAGTACTTATCTGCGCGTCTATATTTCCATTTAAAGCTCGAGTGAGATCTCTCGCAGGGTCAGTCCCTTGGGTCCTCTCTAAATCTAAGCACGTTGGCGGAGACATCCCGCGTTCACACAAACCTTCCTGGTTTTGTTGCTTTTCTTACACAAATGAGTTTAGTCACCTCAGTCAGAGACGGGGTGCAGGGAAAGAAAAACCAGCGAGGTTGCTGCACTGTGCTTTACACACATTAAAACCAGACACGTGGCAGGGAGCTTGGAATTTTCAAGACAGTTCCTAAAGCTGCTTTGAGGGGATTATTCCACGCAGCTAAAAACCCTTTCAAAGAAACTGCAAACCTAGATAAAATATTTCAAAATCTTAGAGCCCAACTTTATATTAAAAATACTAAGACAATTCTCAATACTTCAGAAATGAGTAAATAAATAAATAATCAATCCTAATTAAAAAAACACATGCTGCATTGGCCGGGAATCGAACCCGGGCCTCCCGCGTGGCAGGCGAGAATTCTACCACTGAACCACCAATGCCTCACTGTCTGAGTTGCCGTGAACTGCATACATATATAAAACAATGTGAAAGTGGACACTGTCTCTTCTACACTCAATCCTAGTCTATGCATGAGGCTGACAAGAGCACAGGCGGTTACCATAGAGCACCCATACTTCACATGAAGACAGCAGCTATGAAGCTCACATGTAGTATGGCAGGTTCTATCAGTCAATCACTGATGCCTCGATAGTACATATGAACATCAGAAACACTGAAGATGATAAACCTCGACCATTGCAGGTGCTAAATCATTAGTTGTAGTCCACGCTAAACCACCCAGGCTGTACCTGGCAGAAACAAAGATGCTGCACAGTGCAGCCGATGCCGGAAATGCTGAGAAGTCACAGAACTGACATCCGCAGGGACGATGCTTTCTGTACTGAACAGAGACAAGCGCCAAAACCAATAAATATATCCAAATGGGCAAAGCAGAGTACAGGTACTCGGAAGAAGAGGTAGCCCAGAGGACTAGCTGAGGGTCAAAGATCACGAGAGGGGCACCAGTGATGAAATCTGGAACAGTAAAGTCACCATTGAGGGAGGGAGAGGCGGGGCCTGTGGTCAGGGCGAGCAGTAAATCATGAGCTCCTCATATCACCAGCAGAGCAGGACTGACGCTTCCCAGCAGGACTGACGCTTCCCAGCAGGACTGACGCTTCATAGTAGGACTGACACTTCATAGCAGGATTGACGCTTTCCAGCAGGACTGACGCTTCCCAGCAGGACTGACGCTTCCCAGCAGGACTGACGCTTCCCAGTAGGACTGACGCTTCATAGCAGGACTGACGCTTCCCAGTAGGACTGACGCTTCATAGCAGGATTGATGCTTTCCAGCAGGACTGACGCTTCCCAGCAGGACTGACGCTTCATAGCAGGATTGATGCTTTCCAGCAGGACTGACGCTTCCCAGCAGGACTGACGCTTCCCAGCAGGACTGACGCTTCCCAGCAGGACTGACGCTTCATAGCAGGATTGACGCTTTCCAGCAGGACTGACGCTTCCCAGCAGGACTGACGCTTCCCAGCAGGACTGACGCTTCCCAGTAGGACTGACGCTTCATAGCAGGACTGCTCCACTGTTAGCTAGACGTTACTAGCACTTCTTCTGGGCGTGGGATGCACTTAATGGGACGACCATCTCTGTCCAGGCTATTAAGAACGGGAAGCATGTTTGAGAGATGAATGTTTGCCTTTCAATGGGGTCGTGACTCGAGTCATTAATTACAGGTTCGCCTGAGCGCATAATAAGGCAAACTCACAGAAAAATAAAACATTCTTACAGAAAATGCATCTGAGAACCAACTATTTTTTCTGCATTCCATCGAAAAAGGTTTCTGTGCATATACACAGCACTTGATCTACAGTATGAAACAGGATACAAAAAGCAAGATATTAAATGTAAAAAATAATCTTCCCACTTCGTACCTCATTAGGATGCAATGACTTTGCTTGATGAAAGCTGGCAGGTTCATCGGTTGGATAATGCAGAAGTTCCGTATGGGCTCTATAAAAAAAAATACTGTATATGTATTCAAAATCTATGTTTAGCCAAAAAGAGCTCACCCAACTGCCGTGACATTGCCACCCGCAATGCCGTGACTCGGATTCGAACCGAGGTTGCTGCGGCCACAACGCAGAGTACTAACCACTATACGATCACGGCGAGCTACTTGGGCGCTGTGTCTGTCTCTGTACCTCGCTCTCATAGGCTGGATCCAGCAAGTCTGGGTGTTTGTGGATGAGGTTCTATGTATATCAAAAAAACTTTACATCTCTTCTCTCGCCCAGCGCTCCTAATAAGCCCTACAGAGGATGACTGAGTAAAATTAAGTTTGATTCTACAACTAGTTACAATATTCCAGGTGGGAATTCAAGAAGTGTGTTCAGCGCTTTAGATGTGGCTTCCAGAAATTGTTGCATTAATCCACAGCAGGCCTCCAAAACGGGGCGCAGACCCCAGGAAGGGGCCCCCAGAGATGCGCACAACAAAATGTGGCCACCATAATTGAGCACAATGCCCAAAAGAGGCCTAGAGACCTGGTTCAGTGTGCAAGATATGGTATGCCAACATTCAAAGAGTTGGATCAAAACTCTAAGGCAGGCATCGAGAACTGGACACAATATTGCAGACGGGGTGTGAGGCACTTGACACAATACTACAGCTGAGGCTCCCAAGGTTGACACAAAACTTCGAAAGAGGGCTACGGAACTTGATACAAAACTTCAGGTGAAGCCTAAATATCTGAACAGAAGCATCACATACACTAAAGCTATATCTACACCGCTGCCTGTGCTGCAACCATCTGTACTCTAAAGCTCAGTTTACACATCGCTGCTGCCTGTGCTGTGCCTGTTCTTGAGGCTCTGCAGCTCGAACCTCCTCTGCCTGTTCAGGAACAGTGTTCAGCATTCAACCCTCAAATACATGTTTAGATTCTAAACAGCCTTACCCAATATCTCTGGATAATTATAATAAACGCAGCAGTAGGGTTTGCAGACAGTTCATCTCTGTGAATTTTAAGACAGTGGGGTGGGGTCTTCTTTAGTCACTTTGGAATATGTTTAAATAGCTGAGGCACTGCTGAGATTCGAACTCAGGATCTCCTGTTTACTAGACAGGCGCTTTAACCAACTAAGCCACAGCACCTCTCTATTTCCAGCTGCACAGTGTCCCCTCTGTTTCGGCTGTCCTGGTGTCACTGGACAGGGTACACATTTCTTTGTATACAACTCTGATTTTTTTCCACCAACTTTCCACAAGGAGGACAAAACCTGATATAAGAATAGGAAAACTGCAAATAGGGTGATGAAAAACGTGTATCCACGAAGTGCTTTAAATTCCTTAAACTAAACGAGAGTACACTGATTTAAAGGTCACCAATATATACAACATAATTTAATGATGCCTACATAACCCATGTGCTCTTTCCTTCACCTCTCGTGACCTCTGGACACCCCACCGAGAAGCAGAGGATTCGTCACTCCTGGAGAGACAGGGTCATCTATAGTCGCGCGTCCCGGTTCAAGAGGGGCATTTGAGTGAGTTATGGAAACATGGAGGAGGCTGGTGTGACAGAAAGAGGGGGGGGACCCTGCCACCCCTTAGTGTCCCAACATGGCGTTAGCTGCATTGGTGCTGCTGGTACAAACACCAGACTCCAGAGCCCAGTTATTAACGACATCATACAAACAACCTTATGAGGTGTTATCTGAAACTCCTAAACAAATAGGTTAATAAGGTTACAAAACGGAATTGGCCAGTACGGGGATCGAACCCGCGACCTTGGCGTTATTAGCACCACGCTCTAACCAACTGAGCTAACCGGCCACGATGATCGCTGTGTGTTGCTGTAGCTCAACATTCCAGTGTGGCATGGCAGTTTCAATTCATACGATCTTCAGTGCGATTTAGAACCAAAATGTCATATTTTGCATTATTATCCACATTCTGCCCAAGAAAGAAAACCCATAGTGGAGATTCCACTTTTCAAGCTCAGCCTTTCACTGAATTCACAGCCCCTCTTACCACCCGCTGTGACATGCATGAGGTTATAATGTGACTCCAAGTCAAGAGGGCTGCAGTGTTTCACTCCTGGAATTTCGGTTGCATTTTGGGAGTTGAAGTCCTGGTTCCCTCACTACAGTTCTTCCAATTGAAATAGCACACCTGAAGCAAAAATATATAAAGGAAAAACTTTGAACATGAGCGATGTGTCCGTCGTGACGTGGAGTTATGCGGTAGTTTTACAGGTGCGGCACAGAAAGAACCATCACTGAGTGAGTACATTGTGCGGTGCAGGTACATATGACATCATCTGCCGGTGCTGCATGAACATTTCTGGACGTCTGATGACGAGTTCCATCGCTGGGTAGTGGGTGAGGCCAGTGCATTCAATGATGTCTGTGCTGCTTTACTTGTCTCTGGGCATTGGGGGACGCGTCTGGTTATTGGTGTGGGCTTCTGGCTCCGGTTGTGACCCATGGATCTGGTTATGGTCAGGGTGAACCTATTAAGGTCGGGTGAAGGGCACCTAGGCTTTGTTTCCAATGTCTGCTCAGAGTGTGTCTTTGTCTGTATCAATGCTTGCATTCTCGCTTCAGACCTATTTGCTCGTGAGAAGTGCCGGTACTCTTCCATTAAATGTATTGCAGCACAGCTGAAAAGTGCAGGCACTCTCCCTCTCCAATGAAAGAAGTGCAGTTACTCAGTACGGAGAGTAAAGCACTGATCCGTGTGCCTTATACTGAGGACAGAAACAGAGCTCTCAGGTTTCCCACTGCTGTGTGTCTGTACCGCATGCAGTGCAGGTTTTTTGTTTACAATTTGGTATCTGCCGTCATGTCGACCCCAAATATAAAACAATGACTATAAGTTACACAAATGCAATAAAGAAAACCGCGAATGGATAATATTCTAAACTGCAGATTTGCATTTTACGTAATGACTTGTGATTTTCATAGTTTTCCAGAAATGTTCATAATCCCGCAAAAGCCAATTACCCAAATTTCACAAACCCTTAGTCCTATCTTTGTTTCCATCCTTTCCATCTAACTGTGCTCCCCCTTTATCCCTTGCATTATCTCTGTTAGAGAAAGCCTGCCTTTGTTGCAAATCCCCTAAGGGTCTGTGTCCCCCTCGATCACACCTGATCAGATCCGTGGACTATGAGCTTGATCAGATGCTGATGACCCCCAAATCATGACTAGACTAGAACGGATCGCCCCAAAGTCATCAATTAGACTGAAAGGCCATGAACTCACTATACTTCAATGGATGGAGTCCAACTTGCTAAAAACCAATGCAGGTGAAACCCAACTTCTCCCAGTGGGGAAAAATCCCATTTGATGGAGTAACATTCTTTGACCCATGGAACAGCGGTCCGTCTACGGCCCTACCCGAAGAAGAAATATTGGGTGTCACCATCGATAGTGACTCCCCCATGTCCACACAAGTTAAATCAGTTGCCTCCACCTGCTGAGAAAGCTTCTGCCTTTCAGACCCAAAGAAGTGCATTCCACAGTGGTATCCGCCTTAATCTTGTCATGACTACATTACTACAGAAGCGTTCAAGTTTCCCATTGAAGAAACTGAAAATCGTTATGAATTTCACAATTCTGATTGTGTGCATGGTACTAGAGGTGAGCGAGTCTGCTGAAAGATTGACCCAGGCTCGAGCCCGAAGACTGGCTCGGGCCCAGCTCGAGGTCCTGTTGGAACCTCAAGCCTATAATGAGCCGAGCTTTCATGTGGCTTCTGCCTGCCACCCTTGATTTACCCTCCTGCACAAAGAGGGAAAAACAATGCATTGACATTTTAGGTAAAAGAGAGAGACAAACAGATGCCCACTTAGTGGTTCATTTTTGCAAGTTAAAAACAAAACACCTGGATTCATTTTAAGTTCCCTTGCGTAATCTTTTAGGCAAATATTTTATTTTACAGATCTTTTTTCTTCACTGTCGCATACGAAAGCACCTTCAAACACGTGAGTTGACAATAACAACTGTACAAAAACCTATTGGGTTTAATGTAATGGACTACAATGTTGTTCATTTACAGTGGGAATATAGGACACATACAGGGTTCGCATGACAGCTGTGTTGCGTTATAGGTCACTAATGACACTGGTGCCAGAGTGGGGTGCGCAATGGGGACAGGAATTGTTCTAAATTCATGTTTAAAAACTATCACTTTGAGAAGTACTTCTCAGCAGAGTTCTACAAAGTGACGTATTAATGTCAAAGCATATTTATGTTAAATGAAGTAAGTTTTTTTCTTTACACCCAAGCAATGCCATCCAACAGGCCCTTCTTACCTGGACCCCACTCTCGACAGAAGACACCCTAAAGACCATGAAAAGTATTCACTCCGGAGCACCTTCTGACTCCTGCCTGCTGCAAATCTTCCACAGGGCCGCCACTACCGTCGCACCTGAGCTACGTCGAACCATCAACTGCTCCCTCGAGACTGCCACATTCCCCAAAAATGGGAAGCACACCAAAGTCAACCCCTCCTGAAGAAGCCCTCCGCCGACCAGACCCACTTCAAGGACTTCCAGGCCATCTCACTGCTCCCTTTTGCAGCCAAAGTCATTGAAAGGGCTGTCAACACCCAGCTAGCACACTTCATCGTAACCAACAACATCCTAGACACCTTTCAATCTGAATTCCGCTGCAACCACAGCACCAAGAATGTCCTCCTTGCCGCCACAAATGACATTTGTACCCTCCTGGGCCAAGGCCACACAGCCGCCCTCAGGGACCTATCAGCAGCCTTCGACACCGTACTCCCAGCACACACTAGCCACCAGACTCCATGACGCTGGCATCCAAGGAAAGGCCCTAGACTGGCTACAATCATTCCTCACAGGCAGAACACAGAATGTAAGACTCCTGCTCTTCCTCTCAGGACTGACAGAGATCAGATGTTGAGTACTCCAAGGATCCTCCCTCAGCCCCAACCTCTTAAACATCTACATGGTCCCCATTTCAACCATCGTCAGAAACCATTGGCTCAACATCGTCTCCTACGCCAATGATACCAAGCTCATCCTCTCCCTTCCCAAGGAACACGACATCATCAGGCACAATTTCCAAGAAAGGATGATAGTCGTCATAACCTGGATGAGGAACAGCAGCCTGTAACTCAGCTTGGAGAAAACCGAAGTCCTCATCCTTGGCTCAACCCTCTCAACATGGGACAACACCTGATGGAACCCCTCCCTCGGAAATCTACCCACCCCAACGGACCACACATGTAACCTCGGCATCATACTAGACTCATCACTCACCATTAATCGCCAGATCAAGGCCTTTTCCTCTGCATGCTTCAACACCCTCCACATACTACGGCTAGACAGACGATATTCCAGATATGAACAAAGATGATGCCAGCATGAATATAAGGCAATAATCCTCAAGAATTAAAGAACCTAACAGACGCTGCGGGAATACCGGCACATATTATTGTGTAATATTAGATTGCTTTGGTGATCTTCATATGATAATCCCAACCCTGATGAAGTCCATTTTTGGGGACAAAACGCATTGGCTGGGCTGATGCATTTGATTGAAAATGAATGTAAAGATTAATGGAAGAATTTTATTGAAAATAAATATTTATGGAAGAAAAGAGAATCCAAGACTCCTTGCACTATAATTTGGTGTGAACTGTGTGGATTGGAAGAGACTGTTTGCTCCTTTTCATTATTCTATTATTTGAAGAGAAGTTTTTTTCTCACACAGTGTCACTTCTATAGCAGTGGGGTAACGGAAAGTTGAGCATTTCAAACCTAATATAGATGAGAAATACTATACTGGTGCAGCCATTTAAGCCTACACTGCTGTCCTCCTCATTCATGTCCACATGGTCCCCCTCGCAACCATCGTCAGAAACCCTGGGCTCAAAATCGTCTCCTATGCCAATGACACCCAGCTCATCCTCTCCCTCACCAAGGAACCCGACATCATCAGGCACAATTTCCAAGAAAGGATGAAAGCCGTCACAACCAGGATAAATCAGGATAAATCAACTGAAGTGCAACCCTGAGAAGTCAGACATAATGTTCTTCGGCTCTCGGTCCTGTGATCTCTGGCATCATTGGTGGCCGCAAGACATGTCCCCTCCCACCGCAGCCATCCAGACCGTAAAGAATTTGAGCGTCAAATTCAATGACTCGCTCTCAATGAAGGTCCAAATTCAAGCGTTGGCTGGGACCTCTTTTGGGATGATGAGGAACTTTCTGCCTCTTCGCCCGGTCTCCCACCGGAAGACGATAGTCCAAGCCCTGGTGGTGTCGAGATTGGATTATGCAAATGCTCGTTATCTAGGCCTTCCCGAATTTCTACTTGGTCGCCTCCAGGTGATCCAAAATGTGGCAGCCCGAGCTATTTTCCTGGCCGGACCGAGAACCCATTCCACACCTCTTCTAGCCTCCTTGCACTGGCTATCTATTTGGAAATGGATCACCTTTAAATCATTGGTGCTGGTTTTTAAGGCTTTTCATAAAATTGGCGCCCCTTACCTTGGGGATAGACTGCAACACTATATTCCGTGTCGAACTCTGTCATTGATTATCACCCCACATCTCCAGCTCTCTCGAAGGGGTGGCAGATCCTTCCAAGTGTTGGCTTCTCGCCTCTGGAATGACCTGCCTCTTGCGTTGAGGAAATCCCAGTATCTCCTCACTTTCAGACGGAAATTAACAACTTGGTTATTCCAACAGCAGCCTTAAACTGGAGCACCTTGGGTTCTGTGTTGCGGGCCTTTGGTCATGAGCACCGGGACACTCCCGGGAGTAGCCATGCGCTTAATAAATACCTGTTAACATAACATAACAACCAGGATGAGGAACAGCTGCCTGAAACTCAACTTGTAGAAAACAGTAGTCCTCATCCTCGGCTCAACCCCCTCCGCATGGGACGACACCTGATGGCCCTCCACCCTCGGAAAACCACCCACCCCAATGGACCACGCATGTAACCACAGCATCATACTAGACTCATCACTCACCATGAATCGCCAGATCAATGCCGTTTCCTCTGCATGCTTCAACACCCTCCGCATACTACACAAGACATTCAAGTGGATCCTCCCTGACCCCAGGAACCTGTCACTCACACACTCGTCACCAGCAGACTAGACTACGGCAATGCCCTCTATGCCAGAATCAACAAAAACTCCTCCGCAAACTTCAAACCATCCAGAACGCTGCAGCCAGAATGATCCTCGATAAAACACGGCAGAACCACATCACCCAAAACCTCTGTGACCCCCACTGGCTCCCCGGCGAGAGAAGAATAACGTTCAAGGTACTCATGCACACCTACAAGGCCCTCCACAACACCATACCCCAATACCTCAACGACTGCATCTCCTTCCATGCCTCCAAGATACGCCTCTGCTCATCTGACCTTTCTATAGACACCGTCCCATGCTTCTACAGGAGCAGAGCAGGTGGAAGGTCCTTCTCCTACCTCACAACCAAGACTTGGCATGATCTCCCCTTCACCTCTGGAGAAGCCCAACACTGCACCAATTCAGGTGGGACCTCAAGACCTGGCTCTTCGAATGACCCCAACGGAGCAGCTCACACCCACCCTCCAGTGCCATGAGAGCCTAACGGGAGAGTAATGCACTTTACAAAACCCTTATTGAATGATTGAATATTAAAAAGACTATCTCATATTTTTCGTAATCTTAGTTGAATTATTTACATGGCAAACATTATCAGTGCTTACTTCGCGTGTGGGCTCTAAGAGACACGCCAGACCCTCGGCTTGGGTCTGGCTCGGCTCGCCTATTCTTTGCTTCCTGTCATGGTGCTTCAAGTTATTGGACGGCTAACATTAGATATCACTGTGCTTTGTATAAAAGAACTATAGGATTTCTTATAAACTCTTGCAATATTTAAAGGTTGACATACAACAGGCGTTCAGGTGAAGACAGAGCTCCTGGCGCGCATTATAATGTCTTTCTGTAAATAGGACCCGCTTTTATATATCTGTTTGCATCACATTTGTGCTGTTTCTAAGCATTGTAAATACAATGTTTTACTTTTACCCTATAGAATGGTACTCTGTTGGCAAACAGGCACCGCAGCAAGTTGTTCATCTAAAAATGATTTGATTTGGTTAGGAAAAAATAAAAGCAATTGAAAAATTACACAAAGAAAAAAAAACTGAAGAGATCAAATCCTTAAATGCCATTTAATTAAAATAAAATAACATGAAGTAAGACATTAGCAGAGGATGGTTTCGATCCATCGACCTCTGGGTTATGGGCCCAGCACGCTTCCGCTGCGCCACTCTGCTACGTTCTAATGTGCCCCAGGTTTCCTTTGTGACTCTGTACGGCGGAAGAGGCGGGGCTTCTTGTAGAAATGAGCCAATGAGGAGCGTGAGTTTCACTGATGCTAGGAACAGATGAGGGCGAATTGTGCGTCTGGATCTCCTAGCCTGACTTACCTGCTGCTTCATCCTCTCAGGAAATATGGGGGATTCTGTGAGGGTGAAGATGGGAAGCCGACTCGCACTCGCCTCCATGTCTACACTTTAAGAAGCGGTCTGCGGGCTCACACCATCGCTCGCCGGGCGACTGACACATTCAGGATACTCAGCTCCGTGATATTTCCTTCCTCTCTTTTCTGAACCCTTTTATCCTTTGTCAATTAGTGCTTTGGTTTGTAAATAGGGCTGTTTGCGTCTCTGTACGAGGAAATCCAGATGGTTTGTTCAATAGAAAAACAAGGCAAGGAGTTAGGGTGACCAATTGCCCGCCTTGTGCTGGTTCTGCCGTCACCTCTCATCTCTCGCCCGCATTGAGGCACCGTGACATTGTGCCTCATTGTGCCTCCTGCTTGTTCTAATCCTTTTAGAGAAGCAGCAACCCCCCTCCTTCAGCCTTTCTGATCTGTGAATGGGTTGCCGATCAGTGCTGCAGGTGTCCCAGTGCTTAATTTGTAAATACATAAGTGCCGGGGCTCTCGCCAGGAGGCCACTTCAGCTCGCACCACACAATGCTACTGCCATGCTGCCAGTGATAGTAGCAACACAACTACTAACCATCACACCCCTACAAGTGTGACAATTCCGATTATATCAGGCCCTGAAAGCTATAAGGATGGATTGGGAGGCAGGTAATAGTCATTTTTGTTGAATACATAATTATCTGTTGACAATTAATAACAATAAAAATAGGAAATACAGGATTCTATGAAATCAAATGACCAATACTTTAGAAACAAGAATGCTGGACCCGCAAAGGCAACTTTTTTCTTTTTTGGGAAAGTGTCATTTTTCTGCCAGCAGAATCCTCGGAGAGCGCTGCCCTGGAATGTGAGGCTTCTAGGCGGGGAGGGAGGCTTTCAAACGCTGGATTGTGTTTTCAGCCTGCTCAATGCTGTCCTTTACGCTTCCTCACTTGTCTCTTTATTTTTCTCATTACTGGTCTCAGATTTGTGACCACGAGCAGCATTGTACACAATGATGGAATTGATAGGGATGTAAGTTGTCTGTTGCACAGTGGCATGGTGGCCCTTCTCACCAGCACCCTGGGGAGACAGTCAATTGGTGGGAATAGAGTTTTTGTATTTGGGGAAAAAAGCTTTTTTAAGAAGCATGCCAAACCACACGTGTACAGTCTGCACAGTATAAGTCATCTTCACATCCAGGCACACACGATTAATTCTGTGTGCAAGCAAGTGTCAGAGCATGTATATGTCCTTGTGTTATAGTGTGTGTGTCTTTGGGTCAGAGCCTGTGTGTGCTTATGTCAGAGTGTGTGTGTCCTTGTGTCAGTGTGTGTGTGTGTGCTTATGTCAGAGCGTGTTTGTCCTTGTGTCAGAGCGTTTATATGTCCTTGTGTCATAGTGTGTTTCTTTGGGTCAGAGTGTGTGTGTGCTTATGTCAGAGCATGTGTATCCTTGTGTCAGAGTGTGTTTGTGCTTATGTCAGAGTGTGTATGTTTTTGTGTCAGAGTGTGTGTGTGCTTATGTCAGAGTGTGTATGTCCTTATGTCATAGTGTGTGTGTCCTTGTGTCAGAGCATCTGTGTGCTCATGTCAGAATGTGTGTGTGTCTTTGGGTCAGAGCATGTCTGTGCTTATGTCAGAGCATGCGTGTCCTTGTGTCATAGTGTGTGTATGTGTGTGTCCTTGTGTCAGAGCATGTGTGTGCTTATGTCAGAGCCAGTGTGTCCTTGTGTCATAGTGTGTGTATGTGTGTGTCCTTGTGTCAGAGCATGTGTGTGCTTATGTCAGAGCCAGTGTGTCCTTGTGTCAGAGTGTGTGTGTCCTTGTGTCAGAGTCTGTGTATCAAAGCATGTGTGTCACAGGCCGTGTGTGTGCTTATATCAGAACGTGTGTGAGCTTGTGTCAGTGTGTGTGTGTGTTTGTCGGAGCAAATATGTCAGAGCGTGTGAGTGTGTGTGTTTCCTCTCTGTAGATGCTGGCAACAGTGCATACAAACTGTTATTGCTTCACTCACTCACTAGCTGGAAGGAGAGAACAATGTTTTTAATGCTCCACTAAGTCTAAACCTCACCAGCCACTGCTCCCCAGAGGCCAAGGACGCTGCTGAGGACCACAGACGGTCTACGGAGGAGAAGCAACACCAGGAGCTCAAACAAGAGCCGCTGCGATGACCAGAGTGCATGTGAGGCGGTCGTGAGCTGTGAGGACCAGCAGGTCTGCTCATCTGCTGCCTGTAGCTTAGAGCTGGACCTTTCCCCAGAGGAACCACAGCCTCATTCCAGATCCCGACCACACACGGCTTCTCACATTAAATTGAGGCCCAAGGTCTGTACATGTCCTGTGGCCTTTAAAGGTTTCTAGTCAGTCAGAGGGGCTTCCTGGTTACCTAAAGATCTAATACTCTCTGGTTCTGATGAGTTGCTACCAGTCCATGAGGACATTCTTGCCATCTGATATAGATGACCAAGATTGTAAGGATCCAGTGGATAAAGGGCTCTTAGACTACGCTCCTGCAAAGAATCGCTAACCCGGGGGTGGGCCATTGAAAGAATGAATTACAACCAAGATCACACGGGTCAGGGATGCTGGTGCTTGAGTGTGCCCTGGTAGCCCACTGTTACTGCCAAGAGCCAAAGAAAGCTCCGCGTCACTGAGAAGAGTCATAGAAACATTCATCAGCAGAGATTGCAACAAAAAAAACGCAGTCCCCATACTTTTAAGGGATTTCCCAGCCAACAAACCTAACTGGACTGTTAACTTGTGCTTGGTGGTAGGAGCTAAACCCATTGAGTTGTCTGACCTAAAGAACCACTCAGACTGTAGTACCAGTGTTTGCTCACACCTTGTGTTATCTTCTGCTACTCATCAGCAGTAGTGGTGGAAATGCTCTAAGAGATTGCAGACACTACTGGCCCCTCTCACCTTTCTAGGAGAGCTGGTGTCGGGGAAGATTCTGAAGACACTTTTCAACAAGCCGCCATTACTTTTTAAGGATTCCATGAATCCTACGTTTTCAAAGCGATATCTTTCTCATTATCAGTACTTACTTATAGATCGCAAGTCTTTATCCTCTGCCCATAACTGTTCTGCAAAAAGCAGGAAAATTATTCCTTAAACTAATGACCCTCTCAGCGCCCTTCAGAGTTCTCTGAGTGTTTATCTATTGCTCCTTGGCATGGTGCTTACCACTGTATCCCACACTGCTACCCTCCTGGAAGGCACTGTTTTCAAAATCAGGGAAAATGCAAAACAGACACAGAGACATCAGAAAGATGCAGATTATTTCTCTGGGTGCAGCTTGTTTGAAACATTCTTGCAGTGTCCTCTTAGTGCCAATATCGGCCACACTCACCAGCCCTCTCGCCGCAACATACAGATAGCATAAATAAGCAGACAAGACAACTTTTGGTGGAGAAAATTGCTGCAGGTATATTAGCATACCAAATAATGCCAACATGGTGGGTTATCTTACAGGCGATCCAAAGGCAAGCTGCTCCTCGCGGCCTACCACCTGATGGGCCAACTTGCATCGTGGTCTTAGCCAATCGGTGCTTAGCGGTTGTGGTGAGGGGATAGCCCCTCCCACTTCCGGTGAAACATTGGTCCACCATATAACTCACGCCCCCCCCCCCCTACGAGGGGTGGAGTGTTCAAGCGACCCCCGGTTGTACAGGTTTACAACCGCCTGTAGGACAGATGGGGCGCTGTCGCACCCCAGGGTCCACCGCACAGACTTCCTGGGGATATTCGGCCTCAGCACCCTTTGTGCTCCTGAGGAAGGTACCCCTGAGTACCTTTCCGCCTCTGGATCGCCTTGTAACTCTGCCTGCAACACAAATAGAAAGATTAGAACATCCTTCCTCCCCTCACCCTGATATGCCGGGTAAGCGGTAGGGAGTCGGCGTCAGGGCGAGGGGACAAAGAGGCCACCAGGGGGGCGAGGGAGGACTATATACCTCTCCCTGACCCCCACCGGCCGGAAGTGATGCGCAGGACCCCAGAGGGGTCTCTGGCCAAAACACTAGGCTGCCCAGTGTGCCATCTTGTGGCACTAAAGGGGCCGCCCTCTTATGAGGGTCCCCTGCAGGGACTGTGTCGGTCAGCCCGCATACTGCCAATATCGGCCACACTCACCAGCCCTCCCGCAGCAACATACAGATAGCATAAATAAGCAGACAAGACAACTTTTGGTGGAGAAAATTGTTGCAGGTTTATTAGCATACCAAATAATGCCAACATGGTGGGTTATCATACAGGTGATCCAAAGGCTAGCCGCCCCTCGCGGCCCACCACCTATGGGCCAACTTGCATCGTGGTCTTAGCCAAGTCAAGTCAAGTCAAAACCACTTTATTCGATTAATTAAAATCATAAAAGTATGCTACACAGTTAAATATATAAAATCTTGCAATTCACAGATATACAGATTAAAAACAATTCCTATTAAAAATTCATAATAGACCATAGTCAACGTAATTTCTTAGAACAGGTTCGGTTTCCAAATGTCAGATAGGATCCACATCTTGTATCAGTTTTAGTCTAACCCTCCTTTCTCTGACAGCTGCCACTAAAAAGCTAGCAACACTGAACATAGTTAATGGACATTCAAGCATGCTTAAGAACAATAGAGCTGGCTTATACTGTGTAAAATTCCTACTTTTTAACAAAGGAATAATAAACTTCTTCCTGGCATATTTAAAAAAAGTACAAAAGAGCATAAAGTGCGTAGTGTCTTGTGGAGAAATGTCATCGCACTTGCAAGGGGCAACATCTTCTAGCCTGTTCCAGCCAACCACATCCCAAAGAACTATATGTACTTGGTTGAACCGGAATTTGGTCAACAGCCATCTATGAAAAGGGTTGGTTACTATTGTAAGATATAATGACAACCCTGAAGGCTGGGATACCAGGACATGTCCCCTAACAGAGGGTTTACGAAGTTCGTCTTCTTCCCGCTCGGCCTCCCTTAATTTCATAAAGTTAGATTTTACCCACTCAAGATCTGCCTTACAAAGAATCTCAGGGTTAGAAAAGATTTCAGGTCTCCCAATGTAGGCAGATAACAACTCGATATTTGACAGCCATTGAATTTTATTCATGTTGTCAAGTCGAGTACAGTCCTTTAGGATTTTATGATTTAAAGTAAGATTCGGGTTTAGCCATATTTTAATCCATAGCAGCAGAGGGGCTAGTTTAATCATATCTGCTATGTAACCAATCCCGAGTTCCAAATGGACTGAATAAGAAGCGGTTGATTGGGGGAGGCCAAGGAGGGAGCGCAAGAATTTATTTTCCTCCGTTTGGATCACATCGTGTTTAATGTAAACGTGGTCTTAGCCAATCGGTGCTTAGCGGTTGTGGTGAGGGTATAGCCCCTCCCACTTCCGGTGAAACATTGGTCCACCATATAACTCACGCCCCCCTACGAGGGCCATATGAGGGCACACGGTGACAGCCTAGCGCTCAGGGACCCCCTCTGGGTCTGCGTGCCCTGCATCATTTCCGGCGCACTGGTGGGCAGGGAGCTAGGTATAAGTACCTCTCCCACCCACTTGGTGACCTCTTTGGCTGCAATCCCTGTTCTTCACGCCATTTGAGGTCCCTTTTGTGCTGAGGTTCCACAGTGGGTGGCCCTCTTGTCTGGCATCGGCGGCGAGCTGGTTACATCCCCATTCGCGTGCTCGGCATCTTCTGTGTGCGGTGAGTCGTGCCCCCTATCTTCCCAGGGGTGCGGTCCGGATGGGCACCGCATTCTAAAGTGGGTGGGCCTCGTTTGCTTGTGGGGATATCGAGCTGTAGCTCAGAGGTTGTGTTGTTGCAGTAAGCTGGCGCGCATGCCCTGCCCCTTCTGGGGATTTTGACGGGGGGCGGCAATCAAACACAGGCTGAGTAATCCCGATGCAGGTGTGTTTTTGCCCCTTTTGCGCAGAGCCTTCACGCCGTGTCGTTGCTCACGTGGTCTGCCGGTACCACATGTGTCAGGGTTTTTGCGGTGAGTGCTGGGTGGGATAATGGTCCGCCCCCCCCACCTCTTGACTCAACGGTGCTGGGGGTACAGGGTTAAAGGGGCTCAACTAAGCTCTGCGTTTTCTCCCACCGGAGCCTCCACCGAAATCGAGATAGCTCCGCGGGTAGAGCTGAGGATGGAAGTGGTGTGCTTCTCCGGACTCTTGGTGGGGTGGTGGGGCAGTTCCGGCAGCGGGGGTCAATCAAGCAGAAAGCAGCTCAGTGTTTGAGGTGGGTGCTAGGCCCCCTGGGAACCCATGGCTCGTACCTCCTTGCGGTGTCCCCTTGGAGGAAGGGCTGCCTCTGTTTCAAGGTTAGCGTTGCCCCGGCATGGAGAGGATGCGGCATTGATGCCTTGGCTGCCCAGTGCGGTGTCCTGTTGTGGCTCCACAGCTTCAAGCGCCCTAGCATGGTTCAGCTGCTGTGCAGGTGAGTGTTTGCAGCTCGCCACAGTCGAGTTAGTGGAGACTTTGCTGAGCAGAGACGAGTTTGCGTTGCGTGTGTGTTTCCCTCCATGGCAGTGGCTTCTTGGAGTTAGCCTCCAAGTAGGTCAAGGTGGGCACGTACAATTGGTCAGCAGTCGGGCATCATCTGTTTTGCTTGCTAAAATGGTTCCGCCCATGGTTAGGAAAGGGCTTCCAGTGGAGGTGCGGTGAATCCGGAACTGACTTTTGTTTGGCTTGTTGTTGCTGGCTGTGTGGTGCTTGTAGAATAGTCTGGTTGTCTTTGCTCCCCTTTACCCATTTAGCGCCTAGTTCTGTGGAAAGCATGCCTGAACCCGCTGTGGAAAGGATTTTAGGGTCCTCTGGGTCATCTAACGTGGTGGACCAATTTAACAGGTGAGGCCTGGCACATCCTGGCTCAGCGCGGATCCATGGCAGCCATCATTAGGAAACCAGGGTGATAAGCCGGCAGGGCCCACTGCTGTACCCAGCATTTGAATTTAGGCAGGTTTAGGGAAGACATAAACATAAAATGAGACCTGCAGAATGACTCACTACCTCTAGGCTTGCTGGAGGGGTAAAGTTATGGGTGGATCATCTATGGGGAGACAATGACCGAAGAGGGTGAACCATGCGGCACGCTATGCTAAACACAGACTTCAGCTGAAATGTTATAAGCCAATGAAAAAGACAGAGCAAGGGTTCAGGTCAGAACCATTAGGCCACAGAGTGGCATGACAAAATAATCTTTACACCAGCAGGTGGCACATTTTATTCGGTGCAGGCTGATCATGCCATCTCACAAAGTGGTATCTGGTGTGTTATCCGTACGAGTTAGCCATAGCATTGCTCACTGGATAAGTTAATTGACAGGGATAATAGCAGAGGAGGCTGGACCATGCGTCAGGGAATACCAAGCTCAGACGCAGCTTATATATTTTTATCCAATGCCATAGCGTCTAGGTCGGGCCAGAACCAGTAGCACAGCGGGTGGCTTTAATAAGTACTTTTAAGCGTGCAATTGGCACATTGGATAACGGTGCAAGATAATTACACCTCAAGGTACACCTGGGCCAGCATGTGGGGACTCTTTCTGCAATAAGATGAGCAGGCTTGTTAACCAATACTATGTTTCGATCTGAAGGGAGGACAGGCCACCCTGACATGCCTCACCTCCAACATGCCCTTGACTAGTATCCTAACCTTGAAACTGGGTCATGTCCAGCTGTTTTAATCTGGGTGGGGCAAAAGAGGCACAACAGCCGAGGGTTATCATCGTCAGTTTGGATGGGTTGGAGAGCAATGAATGCTTGGTCTGCTCACACAGGCAGGCGAGTTCTGCATGGGCTTAGCTTTGCATGCTACCCAGCATTGTTTTACTGACTAGGGTGATACATTTGAAAGTGTGGCAAGCATGGGCCGAGAGATGGGTCCTTCGATACCATCCATAATTTAACCTGGTTAGAATTCAGGCCATGGAGTGGCTGCATGAACCCCAAGTGCTGGAGGTGGTTTGTTGGGTGGCATGCTTTTTCAGATGTTTGGGCAAGCTCGCACATTTGGTTGTTTCTGCAGAGTTTGGAGCAGGGTAGCATGCCTCATCTTGTCTCTACGGGTTTCTTATGTCTGTCCGGCCATTAGGACTGAGTAGAGCCTTTATCGCTCTGTATATCCTGGCTTATAGAAAGGCCAAGCCAGTACTCAGGGGTCATAGAGCAAGGGTTCCTTTTCTGAGCCTAGTATATGCAGGCGGGAGTAACATTAGTAGCCGCCAGTTCTATTGGGCATCATCTCCTTCAAGAGAGTAGGCATTTCTTTAAGTGTGAAGTAGGCCCCATACGGGAATCAAGGGAGCAATCACCTTGGCTACCTTGACAGTGCAAACAATTATGGCTTGAGAGGGTTTGAGCTCCGCAAGTGGGGGCAGTCCTTGTTTTAGAAAGATGGAAGCTTTGGGACGATTGCACCCCCGGTAGGGGACGGCTTTTACACATGGTCACAGGTGCAGCTCCCAGCAGGTTCACCTAGCCTTAGAGCCCACGAGGGCGATAATAGGACTCCAGGAAGTCAAGTATCAACAGAGTTTTGTGATTTAGAGCCAGCAGACCTTTCAGGGATATGGAGCGACCAAATACGCGTCTTGTTTGGCACATACATACAGTTTTCTTAGGCAAAGTCACAGGTTCATGCTGCAATGACGTAGAGTCAGAGATCTGAAGGGCCAGTTTCAGCGCCAGGTGTACCAAAATTTGTTTAAGACAATGAGGCCGGTACTGCAAGGGAAGATATTAGTCCCCACTCCCACCTCAAGTTCACCCCGACTCTGAATAAAGGAATACAATTTTACTTTCAACATGCCTGGGCAAACAAATATAACACATTGAGTCACAGCTTCAGCCAGCTGATTTATTGAGAGTTTCAGGGGCGGAGGGGTGGTACCCCCAGGCAACAGGCTCCCACTTCAGGAGCAGGGAGAAGTTGTGGCAAGTTGACATACCTCCGAGGTGTATCTGTTGGTTTACTGCATGTGTATCTCTGGGCTTATGGCTGGGTAGAGACATTCTCTATGGTGGGTTGTCCATGTAAGTTGGTGCTTATGATGGTTCTCATCACCAATGTGGTGTTATTATATCTTCCCAAGGTGAAATGACATAAGAGGTACTTCAGCACTTACAACATAGCACTTTTTAGGCGGCGGTGTATAAGTCAAGGGGCAATGGGGATATTGCCATCTCTAACGTTAGCAGCTGCTCACATGGTTTAGCAGTAAGCAGGCTTGGAAGCCTGTCGGGGAAACAACACAGATAAACTAAACAGGCATAATTCCTGTAGGAAAGGAGTGAAACACAGTGAGTATGTGACGACTCCCTTGCATAAAGGCACATATCTCTAAGCCCATCGATTAGTTGAACCTGTACACATCATAAAGGGATAGTCACCAAGGTTGAACAGACTATTGGTTATGCCTTGCCAGGACCCTGAAACACTCCTAATGAACGGGGGCCTCCATAAGGATAAAATGCTGAACATACAGACCGGGGTACATTCGGCTTAAACATCCCCTTCACTAAGCTGCAGGGCAGCTTGTTTTGCCAGTTGTCCTTGAGTCAGGTAAGCACAGTAAGGGAGCTGTATTAAGTGACAAGGTTACTTGCAGGGAGGCAGAGGGGACCCAGCGGACCCACATAAGGTTGGCTGCGCCAAAACATTATAATAGGAATCTAGGAAACTAGGGCTTTTGCAGTTTTAGGCACCAAGGGTCACGGTTGGTCAGCAGGTAGGGGTACCTGGGATCGGGCTACTGTAAGTAACCCTGGTGGGCTGTGTAAGGGTCACTCAGAAAAGGGCGTAGTGACTGCAATGCTGGGCACAGTTCAAATATTCCCTCTAACCAGATTTGACACCAGGCAAGTGTTCACCATGGTTTAGCAATCAAATTGGGCTGTGCAAATGTCTGGCCCAACTCAGCAAAGCAGTTGCACACTCGACCCGGGGCCATGTTACAGGTTGCTTTAGTTACAAACACCCCCTGCCCGGATACCCAGTCCAGCTAGGCCGGTTGAGGAAGGTGACATCTAATAGGGTGCGGCTGTCCCACATTTGGGAAACAAGGTATTAAAGCACTAAAAGGCTACAATGTGTTAAGAAAAGTTGGCTTGTCCATTATTCAAGCGAAGGCAGGTACCCTACTTAGGTACTTACATATATGGGTGTGCTGCGGCTCCAAGGAGACCTGGCCCTCGCTCTTCAGGAGAGGGTTATTTACTGATTCATGCTGAGAGCTCGCCCCTTACCACATTTCAGGTTGAGCAGCTAATGTAGGCATGCTTTACAATGTCATGCAATGTGGGTCCTGGCAAGCCCCTTTGCAGTCACTCTTTTAGGATAGGGGCAGCAACTGCAGCTTTCAGGGCAGGCATGTAAGCGGAGCACCTCATGTAGGTGGGACGATTGGAATCCCACTGTTTCAACTGTACTTCCGTCCGTAAGCCACCCAGGGGAGTGGCTGGAGGTTATGTTAAATGAATTATGTACAGTGTGAATTTTGAGTATACTGAAAGCAACCCTGTGATGCATCAGATGTTTGGTGGGGTGCAGTGTTATTGTGTGAAATTATGTGCAATCTTGAGTAATGGTATAGAATGGTGTGCAGTGCTTCAATAAATGTGTCTGGCAACCTAGCATTTCAGTATTTTGACAGGATCAGAGGTCTGGGTGAATGCCTCTTGTGCATCTTGAGAGTGGCCTGGAAATGGAGGCATGGGTATTTCCACCACTGACTTAATGTGGTTGGGGGTCCCAGGCATGTGCTGGAACAGCTTGCTGTAGAAGCTGAGGCACATGCTGGGGGGGATGTCTCCCCTCCCAACATTTTGTTCCTACAACTGGGAGGCGATGATTTGACTTTCCTGGGTAGGGGGGCACTGCTGTAAGGAATGATCTCCTCCATGTGTAAGTTGAGTGGTGTATGGGTTGGTTTGCAAGGATTCAATAAATGTGTTTGGCAACCTTACATTTCTTTATTTTGCCAGGATCGAAGATCTGGGTGATTGGCCATTCGGGCGTCTTGTGAGTGGCATGGTGGGTGGAAAGCAGCAAATGGAGGCATGGGTTTTCCTCCACCGAGATAATTGGGTTGGGGTACCCAGGCTTGCGCTGGAACAGCTTGCTGAAGAAGGTGCAGCACAGACTGGGGGGGGGGGGGCTCCCCTCCCAACTCCTGGTTATACACCTGGGGGGCAATGATATGACTCTTGGGTAGGAGGGAACTGCTGAAAGAAATGAAGTCCTCCATGTGAAAGTTAAGCAACCAGTTGGGGGCATGGGAGTTATGGTGGTCAGAGATAACCCCACGTTTAATGTGACGGGGCCCGGTCAGGGGATGCTGTGGATACCTTGCACAGGAGAATGTGAACAGTGCTATGTGCAAATTCACTGAACAGTGGGGGTTTGGCTTTATCAGGCATGGTTTGCTGCATGCCAAGTCCACAGGGTGTTTTGAAGAAGATGGGGTTCACCTGTCTAGAGTGAGCATGGACTTGTTTTTGCTGGACCGGGAGAGGCCCTGGAATCAGCAGGATGTAAGTAAGAATGCCGTCCTTGGTGGGGGGCCCTGGTTGTGACGGTGGCCACACCCGGAGGTGTGGTAGAGCCACAGGGCGATCCAGAGGCTGAAAGGTACATGGGGTACTCTCTTCAGGAGCACAGCAAGGGTGCAAATGCCAAATATCACCAGGAAGTCCTTGCGGTGGACCCTGGAGGAGCGACAGCGACCCGCTAGTCCTACGGGCAGTTGAAAACCTGAGCAACCGGGGGCTGCCTGGAATGCTCCGCCCCTCATGGGGCGTGAGTAGAAGAGTGGACTGGTGGTCCACAGGCGGGAAGGGGTAAACCCTCCCCCAAAATTGGTAAGCACTGATTGGTTAGTGCCACGGTGCAATTTGGCTCTTCAGGTGGGCAGGCGGCAGAGGGGCTGCCTGCCCTTGGATCGCCTGTAAGTTAACCCGCCATATTGGCATATTTTGGTATGCAAATAAACCTGCAGCAATTTTCTCCACGAAAAAGGTGTCTTGTCTGTTTATTTAATCAGGAGATTGCTGTGTGTGGATGGGGAGTGTGTTACCGATATTGGCATTATGTCTTTTACACTTTCATCTTCTCTGAGATGCTGTTGCAGTTTCCTGTTGTGTGAGTATTTGTTACACTTCCCTCCTGTCTGAGATGTTTCTCGTTTTGTGGGACTTTGCTGCAGTTTCCTCTTGTCTGAGATGTTTCTTGTTTTGGAAAACTTTGTTACAGTTTCCTCTTGTTTGAGATGGTGTTGCAGGTTCCTGTTGTGTGAGATGTTGTTTCTTGTCCTGTGAGCCTTTGTTACAGTTTCCTTTAGCTGAAACGCTGTTGCAGTTTCCCACTCTCTGACTCTTTGTTGCATTTTCCTCTTGTCTGAGATGAGGTTGCAGTCCCCCCTACCCTGACAAGTTGTTGAGTTTCTCTTAAGTGTGACACTGTTGCACGGCTGCTTGTCCACGACTGGTCCCTGAACGACCAATAGACTTTAGCAGAAAACTAAGCCCGAATTCAAGCCCTGTACTGCTGAAAAAATAGTGAATGCAGTGACGTCACCAGTGTGTCAATACTTCTAGTGCAAGGAAGGAAATGGTCCCGAGGGCTGTTTGAACTGTGAAATGCAGCAATATGCAGGCTACAGTGGGCCACTCAGGCCTTTGCCCCCAGTGCCACTGCACCTGCTGCACCAGTGGGAGCCACGCCCCTGAGCGAATGAAAGGTGCGCCGAGAAGCGCGAGAGGGAGCTAATGAATGCGAGGCAACGGAGGGAGGGGGGGAGCGATGGCGGGGAATGGAAGAAAAATGTGACTTCTGGGCTTGTCTCACAGTATTCAGAACTCCACGTGTATATGTACTCAGATCATTGATATGGGAAAGAAACTGGAGGCGTACCTAAAGGCGGGACAGAAAGCACCGGTCTCTTGGTTAAGCTATCAGTCTCTGTGGCGCAATCGGTTAACGCGTTCGGCTGTTAACCGAAAGGTTGGTGGTTCGAGCCCACCCAGGGACGAAGTTTTCTTTACTAACGTCACCTGGTAAATTCATGTTCATAGAGTGTTGCTACCGTGCGCTGTAAACTACATCCATTACGCCTTCCCACAATTCAACAAGAGATCAAAAGAGCTAATAAAATTATCTTTACACTTATAATGACGTAACAGCGCTCTAAAAGATCACACCCGCACCATCTTTTCCAGCCTTCACAAAACAATATACAATTAATTTGTGTGTATGATAACCATATATAGCACGGGCGATCGAAGGCCCTGTACGAGTAAATTAATTCGCCCCTCTCTGTGCAAAATGTTCATTCCTCTCACTGTGTGCAAAACCTTTAATGCGGCCGTGCTGGCTGCGCCGTCTCTTGGAGGCGGTAGTGTCCTGTGTCCGACCGTGGGCTGTTCTCTATTTTCGGTCACAAGTAGGAGGGAAGGGTGTCGAGTAACCGGCCACACCACGTACTTTATCTTTGGATTCGCTGTCTCAGGTGTTTGGAGTTTACTCTCTGCCCCTTGTGGGCCTTTGCTCTGGCCTCGAATATAGTTAGAGACGTCCCCGTCCTTGCATGTAATAGGGTGCTCTGGACTGAGTGCCTCTCTACATTGTCGTGACTCGTGACACTGCTTGATTGAAACCCCCTCTCCAACCCCTCCCCCTCCCCCCCCCCACCCCCACACACACACAGCGCCCGCAGCATCTTTCCTACTTCAGGTAACATAGCTGGGCAGGTACATTGGACATGTGTCATGGTCTTCTTTCCAAAGTCTACAGCCTACTGCTCCCGCCATTTTTGGCGAAGGGGGCATCGGGTCGAATGTTGGTTGAACACCTGCCCAGAGTCGCATGAACTCAAGTTTTGACTGATATGCATACCCCCGAACACTGTAGGGCTGGGGGGTGTTAGGGCCCTACAGGTGTCGATGACTTTCCAAGCACGGGCCCTCTTCGCCAGGGTCGCTTTGTCATCTTGCATCCTGGGCATTTAGCCATGATTCTGAGTGGTGTTTTTTCAAAGGGCTGGATATTATCAGTCTGATCTCCAAGTGCAGTTTTGACTGTGAAGTTATGGTAAACGCACTGTACTATGTTTCTCTTGTATTCCATGTACGCATATGTATGTGTATTATTGTTTTATTTTAATTTATTAACGTTTTATAACATGGTATAAAAACATCTCCAGTATCATCATTACTGTATCATAGGAAAAACCCAAACTTAAGAATTAATAGGAGCAAAACAGAAAAAAAGAAAAAAGAAAACATAAAAGAACCACTTCCGTGACTGTAAAATCTTACCTTAAACATGACCGAGAGTTGTACATTCATTGGCTTCCATACATTACTATTGACGTAGACAGCGTCTAGTATGAGGACCGTACTCATAAGCCCATACCCTCATCTCCAATTATATCTTTGTTGAAAGCCCAGTTCAGACCCCCACCTGGGATCAGCAAGGTGTAAATATACCAAAAAAAGGAGACGAAAAGGAGACACAGCAATGAACAATCTACATTTCTGAGATACTCATGCACATTACCAGTGGCCCGCTAACCAGCCTAATCACTGTATCCTCCGTCAGTTTTCCCCAACCCATGGTTCTCAAATTTGTGACAGTTGGTGACCTCTGACACCATCCCTGCTAAGCAGTTTTGATATAATCCCCCAAATTATTAGGACGATTCTGGGGAGGGAGTAATTCACTGTACAGCTCCGTTTGTGTGTTGCAATAGAGCATATCCCTTGACCATTCTGCTAGAGTAGGAGGCGGACCTTGCGCCCAGTGCACAGCTATTCTGCGCTTTGCGATCAATAACCCCATTTCTATCAATCAATGTATATCTTTCTTTATCTGTTTCGAGTAATCTAGTAGGGCAAGTAGAGGATCCGGTGAGATTGGTGTTTCTACGATATCGCTCAATTCCTGGAATATCAGGCTCCAGTGATTTGCTACATCTGGGCACAGCCAGGCTATGTGTAAAAAATCCCCTGGACTGGCTCTGCATCTATCAAATCAAATCAAAAATTAGCTTTATTCGGTTTTTATTTTAAAAAACAGGAAAACCATAAAAGCACAGTTTTACAGTTGTATATCACATTATCATACAATATATACAAATTTAATATAAAAGTTGACACAGCGTTTACAAAAACTAAAAATAGTTCAATACTAAGGCCTAGCAGCATATTTTTGAGTAGGTCAAAATTCATAGATGTTTGCTACATTTGATCGTACACTTCAAAAATAGGGCAATATATCTTGCGAAGCAATCATTATCTAAAAGCTGCAAAGCGAGGTAGGCTGCACGACATTGCCTCGTGCCCCATAGTTTCAGAATGGGTTTGATCCACCTCCTCTTCTGTTTCAGTTAGAATTTACAGAACAGGACTACGTGGATTGATGTTTGCGGGGAAACTCCGTCACAGGGGCAGTTTGGTAAGGTTTTGGACCAGTCATTTATGGTCGGAAAACTTACCAAGCAGTGGAATACATCAAGTCTGAGACGTGTAAGAACAAATCTATCGTACACGCTTAATGTATAGGCTAAATATGGTTGCATGCCAATGGTGGACCGCATCATTTGGTTAGTTTGAACCGATGACCGCGATGCTTCAATGGCAAATCTATCATGCGCTGCTGTTTCCCGCAAACCATATCAATGCAGGCGGGCAGGTGCATAATAGACTCTTTGTAAAAATTTAAAGTAGATTAGCCGATGCCATCCGTTCAAGGAGATCCGCTGTGTCACCTCACAGCAGTAGCTCCAGGTGTCATCATCTATAGTCATATCTAAGTCAGTTTGCCACTCTAACCGCGATTTAGTGTAAAAGGTTTTGCGGTAGCCTCAAACTGCACTGTATATGCTAGACACCAGCCTACAAGGAAATTTCAATCTTAGCATTGATGAGAAGGGAGCGACCTCTGCTGGCTCTGCCATCTTCTCCCAGAAGCTCTCGCAGGGCGTGTCGCACTAAATAGAAGTGGAATCGCACAAGCGGTGTGACCTCCTGATTTTCGGCCCCAGTCTTAGTCCATCTCCGCACACTTCCTTCAAGGAAGTGGTCACCAACTTTAGTTATGTTAATAGTCTTCAATGCCTTAACCACCCTCCGGTCTCCGCTGATGGGCGACCAGCTGCACCACTCTATTGTGGTTATCGGAGAATATAATATAGTGCTCGCCTGTCTCTTCACCAGGTGGTGCCACGCATGCACCGTGGCATTAATAGAATCGAAGATACCTGTTCTGCGGTCGGGAGCATGAAATAAACAGGAGGGGAGAGTGGCCGGGGCCACAGTCATCCTCTCTCTGTGTAAGTGAGGGGATCCAACTGTTGATGTATCCAATGGTAAGCGTGCAAACCTAGTGCTACTCTATAATAAAGTTCCAAACCTGGGGCCCCTAGGCCTCCCAGCATGTAGGGAAGGGTAAGTAATTTCCACTGGACACGCGGCTGCTTCCCCGTCCAAGCCAATTTCGTCAGTAGTGCTGTAATAGTTTTAAAGAAATGTGCCGAAAGGACCATAGGTATGTTTAAGAACAGAAACAGAAACCTGGGGAGTACCACCTTTTTCATCAGTGAAATGCGCCCAAGCAAAGACAGAGGCAGGCAAGGCCAGCGTGCCACATCCTCCTCAAGTTTGGTGACTGCCCTGACATAGTTCTCCCTGAATACTATCTCCGGGTCTGTATGGATCTGAATACCCAGATAGTGTACCGGGTCATTTGACCAAGTGAGAGGGAAATCCATATCAAAGGGAGAAGTTAGCTCAGTCAATGGGAATATTATGGACTTATTCCAATTAATTTTGAATCCAGAAAGTTCCCCAAAGCGGACAACCTCTCTAAACACTGGAGATAAATTAGTCTCAGGATTTCTAATATATAGGAGAGTGTCATCTGCGTATGATGATATTATTACATTATAATTAGGGAATCAAATTCCTCGCTGCCCATGGTATTCTCTGAGTGCGTAGGCAAGGGGTTCTGCAACAATTGCATATAGGAGTGGGGATAGCGGGCAACCTTGTCTAGTGCCTCTAGATATTGTGACGGGAGCAGTGACCAGTGCCCCAATCCTTATTCTTGCAGAAGGAGAGGTATACAGGACAGCCACCAATTAAATGAATATTTTGCCAACCCCATTCTTCTAAACACCGTGCTCATGAATGCCCATTCTACGGAGTCAAAAGCTTTTTCCGCGCCTAGGAAAACTGTTGCAGCCTCGGTTTCAGGATTAATGTGTTGTACTACTCTGAAGAAAGTACGCAGACTATATATTAAATTGCGCCTTGGGACAAAACTCGCCTGCTCCGTAATGGCTAGTTTCGGTACCAGCGGAGCGAGTCGGTTGTTGAGTATCTTGGTGCATATTTTGGTATCAACATTCAACAGGGACAATGGGCGGAAAGAGGAGCAATCATCAGGAGGCTTACCAGGTTTCAATATTGTGGCTATCAAAGTTTCTCTCATTGATGGGGGCATCTCAGCAAATTCTCTGATTTCTTCAAATAATGTCACCAAGTGGGGAACTAGGATATCTCTATGGGGCATATCAGCAACACCCGGCGATAATTATCGCTCAGCGCTCTTAGCGTGAGGATAATTATCGCCGGGTAACATGGATTTTTATCGCTGAGATAGCGTGCTATTAGCAACGCTTATCTCCTCAGCGATAAAAATCCTCACGCTAACTGCCTAACGTGAGATTATCACTGGAAACCCAGCGATAATCTCACGCAATATGTCGTTAGCTTGCTGATAGGGACTCACAAACTTAGCCATGATATCCACCCTCCATAGGATATCATGGCTAAGTCAGTCCTGAAGCAGGCGTAAGGAAAGTAGCGATAACAGGGGTTATCGCTACTTTTCTTGCCGCTATGCTTAATAGCGTGGGGCTTAGCGACATTTCTCCTGTCATGCTAGGTCATGCTAGGTCAGGAACGCCCACTTTGCATCTCATTAGAGATGGAAAGCTGGGCGTAAAGAATCCCCCCGCCGCTTTTTGGCCGAATACGGCGATAATTTTTTATCGCCTGCTTGTAAATATGCCCCTAAATTCCTTGAAAAAGGCCACTGTAAGGCCATCGGGCCCAGGGACACTTCCCGAGCGCATACCTATTAAGGCCTCGTGAATTTCCCAGACCTCCAGGGGTCTCATCAGATATTCACGGTGCTCATTGGTTAGCCAAGGCATCTTAATATGTTCAAGGTAGTCTAGAATATTGCTCTCATCTGCAGTCGTGCAAGAGCGATAAAATTCATACTAATACTAGCCAAATTGAATTGCAATACTTTCAGAATCAGTCAGTGACACACCCGCATCCGTACGGATTGCCGAAGCCCTTCTCCAATATCACAGCAGCGCTGCCAATGTTTCCCCTGGGTGCTCTCCCTTTCTATATACTCTAGCCACTGCATATTTACCCATATGTTTGATTTTACATTCAGCCACTTCATGATACTCCTCCAATGTCTTTTTTAGTTCTTCTGTGCTATTAGCTTTCTCTCAGCGTCACAAACCCAGCACTAGGTCAGTCTGGTGTTTTTCTAAGCTATCCAGGCAGCTACTGAAAGAGCGTAGCACCCCGAGTGCTTGGAAATTGCAATGCCCCTAATATAGACTTTAAATGTTTCCCAGACAGTGGAGAACCTGGGTACAGAACCAATATTCTTTGTAAAAAATGATTCTATAGCTTTGGATATGGCAGCTTTAAAGGCACTATCCAGCAGTGAGTATGGGGGGGATCTCCATGTGAATGGGGCTGGTCTCTTCAGCAGACTTAGCAACTCAAGTAACATAGGTGAATGATCTGATATGGTACGTCGGTGTATCGTGCATTCCCTTACCGTTGGGAATAATGCTCTCGCTAGGAGCCAATGATCTATCCTCGTGTGTAGTTCATGTGGGGCTGAATAATGAGTGTAACCACCCTCTCCTGGGGAACGGGTGCTCCAAACGTCTGCCAAATCCAAGCGCAACAGAGCATCCACAATGAGTTTCGCAGAAGCCAAAGTGCATCGAGATGGACCCACTGAACGGTCTAGTGCCGAGTCAAGGACACAGTTGAAATCGCCTCCCACAATGAGCTGCAATGTGGCATTTATGTATGGACATGTTAATAGGGTTTGGTAAAACTGTGGGTTGTCGTAGTTTGGCCCATAGATGTTAATCACTGGCAAATCTAGACCTTTTCCGCTGCACCTAGGAATAGTGTATCGTCCCTCAGCGTCTGCTACAACCGGATCTAATGTAATTCCTGATTTCGGGTTGACACATGTGAGCACCCCCTAGCATGTGTCGAGCAGCCAGCCGTATGAAGGGGTCCTTGCAGTTCTCTCTGCATGAGGATCTCACCATCTGCAGGTGGGTGGATTTCCTGTGGAAGAGCAAAATCTATGACATGCTGTTTGAGGTACGCAATAACGTTTCACACTTTGCGGTAATTAAGACCTCTGACATTCCATGTAAGGTGTCTCACCTTCTTACATTCTCCTTGCGCCATCTTTAAAGAATCCGAGTGACTAAGTTGAGCGTGTCTATCTCAACCGCACCTAGATTGGGCAACAGCCTATCGTGCTTATTACAGATTTTATGGTCCATACACTCACTGTGGTTCAAAAAATAAACAAATGTGAACTTCCTCCCCCACACACGCCGCGTCATCCCCAACTTGACGTGGACGAAATATCCCCCCCTCCCAACACTCAAACAAAATTGGCACGGTGCCATAAAGTGGAGCACACACAGGGGCGGATGTTGTCTCTCCACCAACCCCCACTCCACCGAAGCAGAGTGAAAATTACAGCCATCAAGAACCATATGAAGCATCGTGCCCCCTCCAACATTGTAGCATACCTTAGTCGCAAGGCGGGGTTCAGACTCCTTTCTCCCTAAAAAAATTCACATATCAGCCACTAGGTTACGAGCACACAATTTTCTCAACAAAATATAACCAGCTCCCCCATGAACTTTTGTATACATTGAGAAGCAAGATCAAAGCATCAAGGTGTTGTGACCTTTCAGGTGCCGCTGATTGGCGCGCTCACAATCATGCCAGTAATTAGCATTTGTCAATAATACATTGCATCATGAATCGCTCTCCAATACCTGTGTGACCTTGTAGTCATTCTGCTTGCTACGATGTGGCTATCCAGATGGCCCATACACAACTGCAGGGCAAAGACCTTAACGCCCCCTCAAGCCTTCATGGTAAATGCACATCTCCACACACAGTATAACATTTGGCGAATAACGCAGTTGACAATTTGAAAGACCTCCCCCTCCCTCATTTATATGGGCACTAATGGCATGTTGTCTGACCAAGCCACTAATACTATTCATCCAGGTTGCCCCGTGCAGCTCCCATCAATTGCTCAGCGTCACTCTGACATGGCTGTTTTTTTGAGTAGTCCTTTAGGGATTCCTGTAGGGATTTAGGGTCTAAAAAAATCTTTGATAATCTATTTATCGTGACCCTGAGTCTGGCAGGATAGAGCATGGCATACTCAAGATTGTGAGCTCATAATGTGCATTTCAAAGGTGGAAATTGCCTCCTTGCCTCCTGAACCTTGATGCTAAAGTCAGGGAAAAGCGAGATGGATGAGCCCTCATACTGCATGCCCCCTATTTCCCTTGCTCTTTAAAGGGCGGCAACCCTGTCCCTGTAATTCAGGAGTTTGGCGATGATCGGGTGCGGCGGCGCATCCGGGGGAGGCCTAGGACCGAGAGAGCAGTGGGCGCACTTAATCACAAACATGGAGGAGAACATTTCCCAGACCAGTAGAGTCACTAAGAGGTTTTCCGTGAATAACTCCATGTTCCCTGTAGCGGTAGATTCTGGAAGGCCAGTGATTCGAATATTGCTTCTTCTAGACCTGGCTTCCAAGTCTTCCGTCTTGTCCTGCAGCTGTTCAAGGGCCTTTATGAGTTGTTTATGAGCTACGTCAGTTTCCATATGGGCTTCCTCAACCTCTGACACACGCCGCTCAACCATATCAAGCTTTTGAGCATGCTTCTCTAAGCGCTCGGACATACGGTCCATACAAAAGACCAAGGAGTCAATTTTGCCATCAATTGTGCTTAGGCTTAATTGCATGTTGGCTAGGATTTGACGCAAGTCAGCAGGCACTTCCACAGACATGTCACACTATTCAGGGGAGGGCTGAGAGTCACCCACTTCGCGGGCCCTTATTTTCCACTGGTCAAATTGAAGCTTGGATTGGACCTTGTCTACTTTTCCCATCGTGGAAGGGACCATGTCGCCCGTTGCCCCACAAGCCATCTCAGTGGGAGGCACTCACACTATAATTAGCTGGCACTGACTGAGTCCAGGGTAAGCCAGACAGATTTAGACTGCACCTTCCCCACACTTTATTAGAATGCACAGCACTTTAAGCGATGGGGGAAGGGCAAAACAGTGTTTCCATGCCACATGTCCAGTACCCCAAGTAACTCCAGCCCAATCAGTGCTATCCACAGAGGCAGCAGCCAACTAGCACCGCCTGGCTCGGGAGACCACTGGGGGGCGAAAGTCCAAGTACACAGCAAAAGGGCACTTATGTTGGGAATTCAGTAATTGTAGAAGGGGTGCCTTATCTAACTGTGGTTGGTGTTCAAGAGGAGGAGTTTCATGCATCAGAAAGGTACATTGCAGGCTTAACTCAGTTTGGTGCTTCAGGAGAGAATGGTGCCCTCATGGTGCAGCCCGTCTCGTGCTGGCAGTCTCCAGGGCTCACTCCCTCAGGCACGCAGCAGCATTCCCCACTTACCGATCGTAGTAGCCGTGCCTCTGTGCAGGACCCAGGCAGACGTCTCCACTCACCACCAGGGAAGCCGCTGCAGCATCCGGCAGGCAATTCCTGTCACCACTGCAGCCCGCAACCACACCCGATCCAGGCGGCGAGGAGACCAGCACAGGCACACACTGGCAACAGGAGCACCAGGGAGTACCAGCGCTCCCCCCAGAAGCATCGCTCGCCCCACGTCTGACAAAGGCTGGGAGTCAGAGGGCACCCTCACCAAGGAGTCGATTCCAGGCAACTCACTTGACACAGCAGCAGGTCTCGAGCGCGGGCAGGGCAACCTTCTCCTCTCTTCACATGTTATGGCGCCTTCACTCAGTCGTCTAGGGGAGTAGAGGTACGTTCCCCCTCAGCAGCATTTCCCCAACACAAACAGCTCTGCTAGGGGCTTAAAACACAGCAGGATGCTCGGATAACTGTAGGATTGTGACAATGGCTTACAGGAGCTCCGTTACTGCATGGCCATCTTGCGAGCCGGCAAGCACCGCCCCGTACGTGTGTATTATCGTTATTTAAATTGCCCACCATGCTACACAAAAAGTCAGTTGGGATTCCAGCCAGCGTTCAGAGGAATGTATAATGTTACACTGCATACATTTACTACACATGCCTTTATAACACAGTTTTTACATCACAACATCCTTTACAACCCATACATTTACATCGCATGCCACAACAACAAATGTTTTAAAACTACATTTACAACACATTCCATTACATCGCATTATACCTTTACGATGCATACCATTATAACGCATACCATTACATTGCATTTAAGGTAGGTGATGGATAGTGTAGGGGTAAAAATGACTATTCTAACTCCAAGGGGTGCAACAGTTATGTTATGTTACTGAGGTTTATAAAGCGCGCGATTACCTTGCGGTGTCCTGGCGCTGAGCACATGATAGCCTGCACTAAAGAGAGAAACTAAAACTGGGAGAAGAACCAGGTCTTAAGATCTTTCCTAAAGGAGCCAAGATCTGATGCCAATCTCAGCTTCAGAGGCAGCTCATTCCAGATTTTAGAGGCCCCATAAACAAAGCTCCTACCTCCCCAGTTAACCTTTTTGATAAAAGGAGTGTTCACTAGCTTAGCTCCAGTAGATCTGAGCATTCTGCAAGGAGTGTACCAGGAAAACTTGTCTTTGAGGAACTCCGGACCTGTCCCGTTCAAGGCTCTGAACACTATACACGAAGCCTTGAACCTGGCTCGCAGATGGATCGGGAGCCAATGCAGTGTCTTAAGATCTCTTTTAGCTGACACACATCTGGGGGTCAGGGTCAGAAGTCTAACGGCTGCATTTTGAATAACCTGCAGTCTGTGTAGATGTTGTGACTGCATGTTAACATAAAGACTATTGCAATAGTCAAGACGGGATAAAATGAGTGCGGTCACCACTGTGCGGAGACACCCCTCAGAAAGATATGGCCTGATTTTTTTGATCATTCTGAGTACCATAGCGCAACCAGAGGTGACCCTGCTCACCTGGTCCCCCATACAGAGTTTGTCATCGATTACCACTCCCAGGTTTTTGGCTTTCTTACACGGCACAGGGCAGTGACCTAGTGAGTCAGGCCACCAATCAGGTGTCCACATGCGAGGATTATTGCCAAACCTGACCACCTCTGTCTTAGCTGAGTTAAGCTTAAGGCAATTAGCCGACATCCAGCTGGAGATGGAAAGCATACATTGTGAGAAGCGAAATCCGGTTTCCTTTTCAGCTCCCTCCCTCACAGACAGCACAATTTGCGTGTCGTCTGCGTAGGAGGTAAGTTGGAACCCAAACGATCTGATGATGCCAGCCAAGGGTGCCACGTAGATATTAAAAAGAGTGGGGCTCAAGGAGGAGCCCTGCGGCACCCCGCAAGGCAGAGAGAATGGTTCAGATGTGGCTCCATTTATTTCGACTGTTTGATGTCTGTCCTTTAAAAAGGAATCAAGCAACTTCCAGGCTTGTCCTGATATCCCGATCTCTGACAACCGATTGAGCAGTACTTTATGATGCACGGTGTCAAAGGCCGCGGATAGGTCCAAAAGGACGAGCAGTGCGCTACCGCCTTTGTCCAGAGCTTCTCTGATCTCCTCAGTAGATTTAATAAGGGCAAGCTCGGTACTGTGGTGAGATCTAAAGCCATATTGCGAGTGATCCAAAGAATCGTTCAATAGGAGGAAATCGCTGAGTTGTTTATTCATGGCTTTTTCAAGCATTTTGGCTGGTAGGGGCAGTCTGGAGATAGGGCGATAGTTAGCTGGATCATTAGGGTCTAGAGATTGTTTCTTAAGGAGAGGGAGCACAGAGGCCTTTTTCCAGGGGCTAGGAAAAGTAGCGGTACAGAATATGTTGTTAAAAAGGGGGGTTATAACGCTACAGGTTATATCTGTGATCTGTTTAATAATCCTTATAGGACAGGGGTCATTGGGGGAGCCTGATTTTATATTATTCATGAGATTCATTGTTTCTTCTGAATTAAGTAGGGTAAGTGTTGAATAGTATAGGGGTACTGGTAAGCAGTCAAAATATCGAAAATAAAATTTCGACCTACACTAATATCGAGTTTTAAATATCGAAGGGACAGAATATCGATGTCAATAATATCTATGGACAGAATATTGACCCTAAGGTAAGTATTTTTATATCGATGTTAGTAATATCGAAGTTAGTAATATCCATATCAAATATATCGATGTTACTAATATTGATGTTACTAATATCGATATTTATATTATTGTTATGTATTTTATTATGTATTTAATATGCATGCGTTACACGTTTTTTGTTAAGTGTTTTACTGGTTTGAAAATATATGTATACAATTTTTATATGTTAATAATGGTTTTTTAAGTCAATTTTGTGTTTTAGTACTGTAGCGGGTTGTGGGTTTATAGGGGAATAGTGAGAAAATTCGATTTTCGATTGTGATCGAATCGACCCGCCATTTTGTGCTCCGCCACCATTTTGTGTTGCCCTCACTCAGGCAGCACGGCGAGCAAAGTCTTTTCTGCTTTTCCTGTAGCTTCGTGTCAAAATAAGCCTTCTGCCTCTATTTACAAAGCTGGTGTTCACACTGGCCGAGTACACTAATCCCCGTCTGGTTTTTCTAATCCCTGTCTCAACTATCTGTTGGTTCACACTATTCTCTTCTGACTTTATCTTATCGTCTGGCCTTCGCTGTCTTCTGCTCGTATTCTCTCGTTTCACAATTGTCCTCCAAAACACACACACGTATCTCGTCACCTGCGAGTCGGTCACAAACCTGTTAATGAATTAGTTCTTGGGGAGGGGTGACAAACACAGTTGGAGGAGAGGCTCTTCGAGTTACTTGATACTTTGTTTTCAAACCTTTCCTATTGGTTCTGTTCTGTTTTCCAACCTTTCTTATTGGCTCTTTCTATATGTTTTAGGTGTGTCTTTGGTTAATGTATATTTCACGTATGTACTATATAAGGTTGTGCGCCACGGAGTGAAGTGGCAGTCTCCTGAGAACATACCGTGTGTACTTCTGCAGCTAATAAAATCTGATCTATTACGCCGACGGAGTGTCCCCGTGTCTCTGTCTCTGTTAGCTGAAGCAGGAGAGCCCAGGAGATTAAGGCGTACCTCGCGCCGCCAGACCCAAAAGGTTCTGGTTCTTCAACTGGCGCCCAACATAGGGTGGCTTCAGAGGTAGTGGTTCTGCCTGAAGGTCGTGAGGAACCCCTCAAGAAAATTCTGGAGGAATCGTGAGCCACGTTAAGCGACCCCTGTATGTCGAAAGTGGTCCGAAGGTCTTTTGTAGCGTGGTTACTCCTTCCTGACGGCTACTGACGACTGCTGCCCTGACTGCCGCCCTGCCTTGGCCCTCTTTCGATGATGTATGGTAAAGCGAGACGATAGACGGGGCCTCTGTTGGCGTAAGAAGACATCCTTAGTTAAGTATTTGGTGGGTCGCGCCCACAATTTTGGTCCTTTGTTTCCTTAGTTCCTTTGGTCCTTAGATTTGACTATTGCAATAGCCAAAGCCGAGGGGTAAGTGCATTTGTGCTGCGTAAACTGAGTTTGCCCCTTGATGTTTGTGAACAGTCCGGTGAAATCACGAGATGCCTGGTCTGACTCAGTTTGGAAAGCTTTGTTGCTTTGGTTGTAATAGGGATTCCCGGCTTGAGGACTCTTGTCCGATTCCTTCGGTTGGAACTCCCACTTATGAGCTCTATTCTAAACATGGTGTTGGCCCCATCGCCTTTAATGAGGCATGGATCCGATACACGAAGAATGATGGTGTTTTAAAATGGCCAGAAAATGGTAGTTTTGAGCCTTGACATACTAGATAATTTGGAAGCAGTTTTATTCAAAAGAAAAGCCCGGCCAGCAATGTTTGACTCTTTCCGCCTTTGGCATAAGGAAGCCAAACAGAGGAAAATTAAGCAAGAAAAATGAGATAAGAAAGCACAGGGTATGACCATTATACAGGCTGCTCAACAGTTTAAAGATGATGAAGTCGATAATGCGATGAAAATTTCAGAGAGACAGCATCGTATGGCGATAGATAAATGCTATCCGATGTTGCCAGCTTCCCCCTCTGATAAAAGAAAGGATTTAGAAGAAGATTCCTTGATGTCTCACCTATTGAGATTGCCTCCGCCCTATGCACAAGGTGCCAATGCACCCCATTTGTTACAGCCTGTTCAGCCGCCAGTTGCGCCTCCGCCTGCTCCGGCTCTTCCACATTTGCCCCCTCAGGTATTGCCGCATCTGCCGGCTTTGCCTTCGACTCCTTTGCCTTTGTCTTCTTTGCCCTCTGCTCCTCTGGTAATTACCGACTCTTTTTCCGTTAGTTCGCCTAATACGTTGTCCCCTATTCTTATGTCCAATTCATCGTCTATGCGTAAACGACTCACAGATACGGTCTCTGGTCTTTTTTCACCTTTCTTTGAGGCGTTAAATGTGTCTCCGGCATTTTCTCGAAGACAGTCTCGTAGTCAGGTCCCAGCTTCCGAAGAACGAGAAATGTTGGACTCTCTTGCTCGTAAATGGATTGAAAAGGGTCCTCGGTATAGTGTGCTTGACATTATGCCTACCTTCTCACAGTGGAATGCGCCTACGCAGAGATATGTTTTCAATGCTATGTGTGATACTCTTATTAAAGGATGGGAGGATATGGACTTGGGTTCGGTTCCTCAGGGTCTGTTAGATATTCAGGCTGATTTTGATAAGGGTCTCATTGTGGGTTCTAAGGTTGAGGACACTGTAAAGACACTTGTTTCCTTTAGAACCTTATTTACCTCACAGACTTTTCTAGATTCCGATCCCTCAGTTAGGTTGACACTGAAAAATTACCCAATGAGAGAGGTTCCTCCAGTATGGAGAGAAGCGGTTCCAGCAGCAGGTGCTAATCAAGCTATTCCTGCTCACTTCCAGCGAATATGGGTACATGTCCCCTGGAAAAGATCTGAAGTTTTAGCCCTTAAACAGTCTCTACCGGATCCTCGTAAGAACCCTGCAGGTTATTATAAAGAGTTGTCACAAACTGTTGAAGCCTGCATCATGAATTTAGCAGATATTGATATGTTGATGGGGAATGTAGTTCCACAAGCATTATGGGCTAGGATTCGTAAAGAGAATCATGCCCAAGAATTAGGTGGAGACTGGGATGCTATAATTGCCGCAGATAGAAACCAAGTGGGTGGTGCGAAGCCTGATGCTTTGATCTCAGAATTCCCTGGTAGGATTATTACATTAATGAAAACGATGATGCCTGCCTTGAGAGTTAACTGGGATAAACTAGCCGCATGTAAACAGAAGAAAAATGAGAGTGTCTCCGATTCTTCACTCGTTTCGAGGAGACATTCATTGATCACAGTGGTCAGGACATGACTACGGAGGGTGGACAGCGGTTATTTGTAGATACGTTCGTATTTAATTTGCTTCCCGAGCTGTCACATAAGTTGAAAGACTCCGAAAGTTCATGGGCTGTTTCTTCTTCAGCCCAGATATTGGCTACTGCTCAATATTATGAAAATAGAGATAAAGAAGAAAGAGATAAGCAAGAGAAAAAGACTAAAGAATTGAAAACGAAGGTTCTCTTGCAACAGGCTTTTCCGCCTCGTTATACTCAGCCCCGGTTTAAACAGCCTCCGCAGTTTCAGAGGGTGTATCAAAAGCCTGAGCCATATATTCCGCGACCTTTGTTAGGTCCTAATCAATGTGCCTAAAGTAGAGAGGAAGGTCATTTCAAGAATAGTTGTCCGGTTTTATTGCAGCGAAATGGGACACTATCTGCTTCACGAGGTCGTGCTGGCCTCCAGTCAGTAAACAGAGGTAGAGGTCGAGGTATGTTGACCTAAGAACAGCGTTCCCCTCCTCCATCTAATTCCGTGAATTACTTTGATCAGCAAAACGCTCGGTCTACACAGTACTACAATGAGGATTGCTATATTGAAGATGGGAAAGAAAGTCTTCATGCTAACTAGGACAGCCATGGACAAAGTAAGGGAGTTCTGTCGATTCCAGTAGATCAGAATGGACCTTATGTTAAAGTCACTACAATGGGTGTTTCAGAGCCATTTCTTTTAGATACTGGTGCGATGAGAAGTTCTATCATTCATTCTAAACTCCCTGGGGCACCTTTGTCTGGCGTAACGAATGTATCTGTAGGATTTTCTGGCGCCCCTGTTCGTAATCCGGTTTCTTGCCCTTTGCCTATTTCAATTGGCCCATATGATTTGGAAGCTCCGCTTCTTTTGACGAATGGTTGCGGTGAGAATCTTTTTGGTTTGGACTTATTGAAAAGAATGCATGCTACGATATATTGTTCTCCTTCTGGTGTACATCTTACTTTAGGACAGGAATTGACTTCTCCTATGTATTTGTCCAAAGATCAGTTTCCACCTGAATTGCTTTCTCTTCCGGCAACGCTTTGGGC
Organism: Triturus cristatus; assembly: GCF_964204655.1. Taxonomy (NCBI): domain Eukaryota; kingdom Metazoa; phylum Chordata; class Amphibia; order Caudata; family Salamandridae; genus Triturus; species Triturus cristatus. The sequence continues at coordinate 717,107,641 of NC_140595.1, forward strand.
CACGGGTCCGAACGATGTGGGCTGTCTTGAGATTCCACCTTATGTTGTCACTCTCAAACCTAATGTTGAATTGCCACGTATTCCGCAGTATAGAATTTGTACTGAAGGTGAAAAAGCGCTTTTGGAAATCATTCATGATTTGATTCAGAAGGGTGTGGTTGAAGAAATGAGAGGAAACATATGCAATAGTCCTATTCTTCCTGTTCTTAAACGCACTGATCCTTCTCAGCCTCCTGTATATCGTTTCATAATTGATCTTCGGGAGGTAAACAAAATTGTTGTACCACAATTTCCTGTTGTCCCAGATATCACTGCTCTGTTGACAATGATACCTTCCACAGCGACTTGGTTTTCTGTTATCGATCTAAAGAATGCCTTCTTTAGTATTCCCATTGCAGAAGAGAGTAGAGATATTTTTGGCTTCTCTCTTGGAGGCCGAAGCTTCCGGTTCAAGCATGCACCTCAGGGCTATTGTGAAAGTCCCTCTATTTACAGCCAAGCTTTAAAATGTCATCTTGATACTTTTCAATTGCCATCTGGTGCTGCTCTCATCCAATACATGGACGACTTGTTGATCGCTGCTGATTCAGAAGATATTTGCAAAAATGTGACTGTTGCATTGTTACACCATTTGTTTAATCTGAATCATAAGGTTTCACCTTCCAAACTACAATATGTTCGTCGAGAGGTTACCTATTTGGGTCATCTCCTATCAAAGGAGGGACGACGATTAACCCCAGAACGAATTCAGGTGATTGCACAAATATCTGTTCCATCCACACAAAGGGAGGTACGTGCCTTCCTGGGCATTACTTCCTATTGTAGGCAGTGGATCCCTAACTTCTCCCTGTTGGCCAAACCTCTTTTGGCACTCACTTTGAAAGATACACCTCAGCCCCTTCCATGGACTGACGAATGTCAGAAGAGTTTCACTGACTTGCGTGCTGCGCTATGTTCTGCTCCTGTATTGGGTACTCCCGATTACAGTAAGCCTTTCACGCTCTATGTTCATGAGAGAGAGGGTTGTGCGTTGTCAGTGTTAACGCAGCGTTTTGGAGACAAACAGCGACCATGTGCATATTTTTCAGCTACGTTAGATCCAGTAGCCAAAGCATTGCCTAGTTGTCTTAAAGCGACAGCAGCAGCAGCAATTTCTATTCGACAGTCTGCTGGAGTAGTGTTAGATTACACACTTATTGTTATAGTGCCGCATGCAGTGGATACTTTACTAAACCGAACGAAAACACAGCATCTTACGAGTGCTCGTTTGTCTGGATATGAGCTGACACTTTTGGCTAGTCATGTGCACATCAAACGATGTAACACTTTAAATCCAGCTACCTTGTTGCCTCCTCCAGTAGATAAAGACGTTCAAAACCAACATGATTGTTTCCTCCGTACTGAGGAAGAGACAAAAGGAAGAATTGACTTGAAAGATACGCCGCTAGAAAATCCGGATCGAATTCTATGGGTGGATGGTTCTTGTTTTAAGCTTCCTAATGGAGATACAGTTTCAGCCTATGCTGTTACTACTTTACATACAGTTGTGGAAACAGCTCGTATCAGACACAATTCAGCCCAGGCGGCTGAACTGATAGCTTTAACGAGAGCATGTGTGTTGTCAGAAGGAAAAAGAGTGAACGTGTACACCGACAGCCAATATGCCTTTGGTGTAGCGTTCAATTTTGGGCGTCTTTGGAAAGAGAGGGAATTCCTTACTTCACATGGCACTAAAATACAACATGGTCAGTTGGTGACCGATCTTCTTGAGTCACTTTCTTTACCTGCTCAGATAGCAATCGTGAAGTGTAGTGCACACAAGAAGATTACAGATGATGTTGGTCGAGGAAATGCATTTGCAGATGAAGTAGCTAAAAAGACAGCGAGAGATACTACAAGTCGAATGTATGTTGCGGGTCCTGCGAATTGGGTTAGAGAGAGAGGAATGTATGAGAATACAGTAGAAAGTGTAAGGTCGATTCAGGAAGAGGCTACAGAGAAAGAATTGAGCAAGTGGAAAGAAAGTACAGGAATGTTAGATGAGATGGGATGTTGGGTAGAATTATCTGAACACCAACGTTGGCTGTTACCAGATGCCTATGTACTCCCAGTAGTTACGATGGCGCATGGTCCAGTCCACTTAAGTGCGAAAGGTATATGCAAGCTTCTGGCTCCAGTGTGGCAAAATGAAGGAATCCCAAAGTGTGCAGACAATGTAGTGAAACATTGTATTGTATGTTTGATGTACAATCCGGGAAAGGGAACCCCAACTCCAGCGGGTCACTTTGCTCCTCCGACCCACTCATTTGAGGTGTTGCAGATCGATTATATTCATATGGAGCGATGCAATAACCTCAAATATGTTAGGGTGGTAGTATGCACCTTTTCTAGATGGATAGAAGCATACCCTCTAAAAGACAATACAGCCTTATCCACAGCCAAAGTTCTACTAAAATAATTTTTTCCCAGGTTTGGTTTGCCGCGCATTGTCTGGAGTGACAATGGGAGCGAATTTGTGGGCCAAGTCATGCAAAAAGTTTGTGCGGGTCTTGGTATCAAGCAAAAGTTCCATGCGGCAAACCATCCACAGTCAGCTGGTTTAGTGGAATGCTACAATGGAACTTTAAAACTAAAACTAGCAAAAGTGCAGGCTAGTATAGGACTTAATTGGCCCGATGCTTTACCATTGGCCCTTCTATCCACCAGGACTGCTGTACACTCTCGTTTTGGACTTAGCCCTTACGAAGTGGTTTTTGGACGCCCAGCTAATATATGGGGAGTCCCTCGAAATACTCAGACTTGCCATATCCAATGTTGATTGATTACTTGCATGAACTTACAACTAAATTGCGTGTTCTCCATCAACAGGTTCAGAGTGCTCTGCCGGAGGCTTCCACAGACCCAGGTCATTCCATCCGACCAGGTGACTGGGTCTGCATAAAGAATTTCCAAAGGACGAAAAATATGGAACCCAGGTGGAGGGAGCCTCGGTTGGTTCTCCTTACGACGAGAACAGCAGAAAAAGGTTGAAGGAAAGAAAAATTGGATTCACGGCGTGCATTGTAAGAAAGTGCCTTTGCCTCTACCCTTCGATCAATGGGTGCGCAAGGGCATTAGTGACTCTGAGAGTGAGAAGATTCCACGATTTGTACCTTTCAGTGATGCACGCCTGAATGGAACATTGTCTGAGAAAGAGGACGACGACATTCTTCAGGAAGCGATAACACAGCATCGTCGCTTGTATACGACAAATCCGCGAACATTGTTCCGAGACCAAACTGTACCTGATAAAGAACACTATAACCTAAGAACTAGACTAAAGAACGCTTAAGATTTTCTCTGTAGTCTTCTATCCCGGTTGCAGGGTCATGGTAGGAGTCTTGGTTGTGACCTGAGTAGTGGCAATAGGCCTGCAGGACTTGCAGTGTCATAGGACAGCAGATAATCATAATTAAGTGATTGAGGAAGATTGCAGTGAGCATCCATTTAGAAAGATGGAAACTACATTAGGCAAAAGAGAGAGAAAGGATATAATGAAGAAAGAATTCTGTAGATTAATGTACAGTCGTTTTAGTATAACCTTGTGTATTATTATATTATTGTGTATCCTTTTGGCGTGTATAAGTTGGATTATTAATGCTCTGCAGCAAAAAGTTGTCTCTCCTTCTACCTCTTCGTCTTCTTCTACTGTCTCTCCACATCTATTTCATACCCTTCCTCAACATGAACTCATTCGAAGAACCGAATATTACAACAATTCATTTGTCCAGTTATTACATCAACACCAATTAGTGATCAATACAACTGACTGTTGGGTGTGTGGACTTATGCCACATACTACAGAAAAAGGAATGCCGTATTTAGTTCTCTTATGAGGGTTCTGCTTGGGCTTATTTTGTTATTTTCTCCAATGCCTATCAAAGCAAATTCAGACGATCCGTTAGTTCATATATTGGTGGTCCGGATTTCAGTCATAGTTCATTGATAAAGGGAATGGTAACTATGGCTAAAATCATGGAAAATAGCAAGATTTCCGTTGACAAAAGAAAAGCGTACACTAACTGGAACGTCACCCATTATGTCACTAGCCTTAGTGATAAGGTTAAACAAGTAAAATCTCCACCGATTTGGACTCTTCCTCATCAGGGAAATTTCTATCTGCAAATAAATGGTCAGTCTACTGACACCGTACAAAGAAACAACTGTCCCCACACATACGTCTACTTCTCTCAGAACTCGCCGCCTCTAGTACCATCTCAAGGCACGTATTTTATTTGCCACGATAGGGATTACACGTGGTTGCCAACTGTTTTTTCTGGTACCTGTTATATAGCTTTCCTTCTTCCCCCTACATACACAGCTTCTGCAAATCATCATCGAAACAGATATGGCAGAGGGATTATTGACTCTAAAGACACAGCAGGACAAGAGGGAGGAGATTTCCTCAAAGGATTTCTTCCTTTTTGGGGTCCAATGGCCAACAGCAGAAATATAAGGCAACTGGTTCGTGTCGTAGAAACCACTATAGACATCACTGTAGGAGCCTAAAGTAATATCACGGCAGAACTACAGGCGGATCGTCTTATGACTTTACAAAACCGAGTTGCCTTAGACTTTGTTCTTGCGGATCGTGGTGGAGTGTGCAAATTGATCGGGTCAAGTTGCTGTATTTTCATACCTGATGACGCTCCGACAGTATACCAAGCTATCTCTAAGTTACATCTAATCTCTGAGTCGATTCATCAGGACAAAGGAGATTGGTCATTATTGGAGTGGTTTTGGGGACTACTGTCCAAATGGGGTTGGAAGGTATTGACATTCCTTGGAGTAGTTTTGACCATCATTTTCTCTTGTTGCCTTTGTATGCACTGTGGTCCCGCCGTCTGCGACCTTTGTGCTACTATGTGCGTCCCTAAACCCAAACCACAAGTAACAGAGAATATTAGAATGATGCAACAGCTCGATGACCTCATGGCCATCGACATTGACTCAGATTAACGTGAGTCTATGTATCTTGCCTGAGTTCTGGCAAAAGGAGGGTCTGAGAAAATTCGTTTTTCGATCGTGATCGAATCGACCGGCCATTTTGTGCTCCGCCGCCATTTTGTGTTGCCCTCACTCAGGCAGCACGGCGAGCAAAGTCTTTTCTGCTTTTCCTGTAGCTTCGTGTCAAAATAAGCCTTCTGCCTCTATTTACAAAGCTGGTGTTAGCACTGGCCGAGTACACAAATCCCCGTTTGGTTTTTCTAATCCCTGTCTCAACTATCTGTTGGTTCACACTATTCTCTTCTGACTTTATCTTATCGTCTGGCCTTCTCTGTCTTCTGCTCGTATTCTCTCGTTTCACAATCGTCCTCCAAAACACACACACGTATCTCGTCACCTGTGAGTCGGTCACAAACCTGTTAATGAATTAGTTCTTGGGGAGGGGTGACAAACACAGTTGGAGGAGAGGCTCTTCGAGTTACTTGATACTTTGTTTTCAAACCTTTCCTATTGGTTCTGTTCTGTTTTCCAACCTTTCTTATTGGCTCTTTCTATATGTTTTAGGTGTGTCTTTGGTTAATGTATATTTCACGTATGTACTATATAAGGTTGTGCGCCACGGAGTGAAATGGCAGTCTCCTGAGAACATACCGTGTGTACCTCTAGGACGACTGTACTAGCTGCAGCTAATAAAATCTGATCTATTACGCCGACGGAGTGTCCCGTGTCTCTGTTAGCTGAAGCAGGAGAACACAGGAGATTAAGGCGTACCCTGCACCGCCAGACCCAAAAGGTTCTGGTTCTTCAATAGGGTGGGAAGTAATTTAATTATATGAAATTAATTATACATTTTTAGGAATTATAAATTTAATTGTAATTAAGTAATAATTTATTTTCATTTATTGGTATTGATAATTATATTATTGTTAATTAAGTATTAATTGGTAATTAATTTTTATTAATTGGTAATTCGTTTTTATTAATTGATTAATTGATAATTATGTTAAGTGTATTATTTTATTATTGGAGTGTGTTGTGCTTTAATAGGGGAATAGTCTTGGAAGTAATTGAAATCTTATTAAGTAATTATTAAATTTGTCGTTGGGTGTTGATAATTAATTAATTGGACATTAATTATTAATTGGTAAATATTTTAAATTATAAAAATTTGGTTATGAAAAATAATTTGTTGTTGATCAATCATTAATTGTGAATGAAATATGATTAAATATTATGTATTGATATTTCTAATTATTATATTAATAAGTAAGTATTAATTGGTAATCAATGTTTCATTATTATTTTGTGGTATAATTTTTGTTAATTGTTCAATATGTTTTAATTGGTAATTACTTTTTAAAAATTCATATGTTTTTGGTTCTGAAAAATATTTTATTGTTTAATATTTATTCTTTGGTAATTAATATTTATTAAATATTTTGTATTGGTATTTATTATTAATTTATTGTTAATTAATTATTAATTGTTAGTTATGTTTGTAATCATAATTTATTGGTATTTGTCAATAATTTTGAGTTATTTAATAATTAAATCACTAATTATTTGAAATAATTATTTTATTTATAAGTATGTTGTTTTTAACTTCTACGCTATCTAACACTTTCCCTACTGTTGCACTCTCTGGAGTTGGAATAGTAATTTTTATCCCTACGCTATCCAGCACTTTCTGTACTGTTGCACTCTCTGGAGTGGGAATAGTAATTTTGACCCTTACGCTATCCAACACTTTCCCTACTGTTGCACTCTGTGGAGTTGGAATAGTAATTTTTACCCCTACGCTATCCAACACTTTCCCTACTGTTGCACTCTCTGGAGTGGGACTAGTAATTTTTACCCCTTCGCTATCCAACACTTTCCCTACTGTTGCACTCTCTGGAGTAGGAATAGTAATTTTTACCCCTACGCTATCCAACACTTTCCCTACTGTTGCACTCTCTGGAGTGGGAATAGTAATTTTTACCCCTATGCTATCCAATACTTTCCCTACTGTTGCACTCTCTGGAGTTGGAATAGTAATTTTGACCCCTACGCTATCCAACACTTTCCCTAATGTTGCACTCTCTGGAGTGGGAATAGTAATGTTTACCCCTACGCTATCCAACACTTTCTCTACTGTTGCACTCTCTGGAGTTGGAATAGTATTTTTTACCCCTACGCTATCCAACACTTTCCCTATTGTTGCACTGTCTGGAGTGGGAATTGTAAGTTTTACCCCTACGCTATCCAACACTTTCCCTACTGTTGCACTCTCTCGAGTGGGAATAGTAATTTTTACCCCTACGCTATCCAACACTTTCCCTACTGTTGCACTCTCTGGAGTTGGAATAGTAATTTTTACCCCTACGCTATCCAACACTTTCCCTAATGTTGCACTCTCTGGAGTGGGAATAGTAATTTTTACCCCTATGCTATCCAACACTTTCTCTACTGTTGCAATCTCTGGAGTTGGAATAGTAATTTTTCCCCCTACGCTATCCAACATTTTCCTTACTGTTGTTTTTTTTTGGAGCTGGAGTAGTAGTTTTATTGACTGTGCTATTTAATATTTTTTGTATTATTTTAGCTAATGTAATATATAATTAATTTTAAGAATATTCAAATTAAATGTAATTTTTTAAATGTGTTATAAATAATTATTAAATTTTTATTCATGTTATTGTTTTATGTGTATGATGTATTTGTAATCTATAATAATTGTTAATAATTTATAAGTTTTTAAAACAATTATTAAAACTGATTAAGTAAGTATATATTATATGTATATGTTTAATTAATGTTTTATTAAATTATATATATTTATTATTAATCTTAAACATTATAAAATATATTTGATTATGTTTATTTTATTTATAAGTATTATTTGGTTTATTTAACATATTTTTTTTTAACTAAAAAATACCCTATATTTTTAAAAACGATATTTTTGACATTCTATATTTTATTTTCGATATTTTTGTACTTACCATGTTGTAGATAGGATGTCGATATTCTTGACATCGATATTTTAGCTCCGATATTTTTGCAGGTCGATTTTTTGACCTTTGATATTTTGTCAGTGATCCAGGGGTACTATGCATTGTAATGGTATGCTTTGTAATGACATGTGATGTAATGCCTACGTTGTAGTGACATACATTGTATTGTCATGCGTTGTAGTGACATGCAATGCAATAGCTGCGTTGTAGTGACATGCGTTTAAAGGATGTTGCGATGTAATGACTGCATTGACACAACAGCAGGTCTTGAGCGCGGGCAGGGCAACCTTCTCCTCTCTTCACGTGTTATGGCGCCTTCACTCAGTCGTCTAGGGGAGTAGAGGTACGTGCCCCCTCAGCAGCATTTCCCCAAAACAACAGCTCTGCTAGGGGCTTAAAACGCAGCAGGATGCTCGGATAACTGTAGGATTGTGACAAAGGCTTACAGGAGCTCCGTTACTGCATGGCCATCTTGCGAGCCGGCAAGCACTGCCCCGTACGTGTGTATTATCGTTATTTGAATTGCCCACCATGCTACACAAAAGGTCAGTGGGGATTCCAGACAGCGTTCAGAGGAATGTATAATGTTACAATGCATACATTTACATTGCATGCCTTTATAACGCAGTTTTTGCATCAGAACATCCTTTACAACCCATACATTTACATTGCATGCCACGACAACAAATGTTTTCAAACTACATTTACAACACATTCCATTACATCGCATTATACCTTTACGATGCATACCATTACAACGCATACCATTACATTGCATTTAAGGTAGGTGTTGGATAGTGTAGGGGTAAAAATTACTATTCTAACTCCAAGGGGTGCAACAGTAGGGTAAGTGTTGGATAGTATAGGGGTACTATGCATTGTAATGGAATGCTTTGTAATGGCATGCGATGTAATGCCTATGTTGTAGTGACATGCATTGTAGTGTCATGCGTTGTATTGACATGCAATGTAATAGCTGTGTTGTAGTGACATGCGTTGTAAAGGATGTTGCGATGTAATGACTGCATTGTAAATGTAGTGCGATGTAATTACTGCGTTGTAAAGGTTGTTTCCCGTTCAGAGAGCTGTTAGGATCCATACCGGCAGGACTTGTCGCATCGTGACCCATGAGTCTTCACATTTATGGTATAAACACAGTTATAAATGTGCTTTACTTTTTGGATATTCATCCATTACAGAAGTTTAGCTTGCGAGTTTATACACAGACTGATAAGCTTTGGCTGTCAATAGATCTACCTACCTGGCCACCTTGCCCACTTTGATATTGCATCCGTACGTAATAGTTCGTAGGAATGTCGCTGCCATGGCCTTCTTGTAAGGGCCCTTGAGAGGGTTTTGAAACCTAATGTCAGGGATGCAGCCTTAGATTTCATTACCTCCATATGTTGGGCAAAGGAACCCCAAGATTAGAATACAATCCCAAGATATTTCTACTGTGAGTCGCAAGTAAGCCGCAGTTCAATGATGTTCCATGAGCTGGGTGTGCTTAGATGCACACTAAACCTGACAACTTTGGTTTTCATGGGATTGATTTTGAATTTGTTCCGCTGCTTAAAGATAAAAAGAGCATAAAGGAGTCACTGTAGTCCAACATGGGTCATATTCATTAAAGTCAATTCATCAGCGTATAAGATATGAGTAAGGATAGGGGGGCCCAACTTTTGGCGAATGAGCGTTTAATGTATCTAAATCTCTGGATAGACTTGAGATGTAGATATTAAACACCCGAGGGGCAAGAATCCAGCCCTGCTTCAATCCAACTGTGGTGTAGATTTTCTGGGAGTGTTTGGAGTCTTCTCTTATCTTCACATGAAGCCCTGTTTTAGAGTATAGTAATTGGATGGCTTGCAGTACTTATTGAAGCTCTTCTTAATTTCTGCCAGAGTAGGTCTCAAGGCACCCTGTTGAATGCACCTTCGAAATCAATAAAACAGGCATAGAGGTTAGATTTTATGCTAAGTGTGCTTTCCAAACTAATTGCAAGGGCTTCTAGGTTTGATAATGTGCCCTGTGAAAAAATCCTGCTTGATTCCATAGGTTAAGTTCCAGGCTGTCTACCTATGGCAAAAGATCTCCTAGTATTAAACTTGTGTAGTACTTGGATTCAATATCGAGCAAAGCAATCAGCCAGCATTTGGCTATATTACTCCTATCATCTCCTTTGAAGATTAGCAGGATTATTGATCCACACTTAGAATCTGGAACAGGCTGTTGTAGGCACGCTGCACTATACAGGATGTTGAGATTTTTTTTGCCAAAAATGATATGTTAGACAAAGAGAGCTGAGGGTAATCCACAGACCCCATCTGCTCTTCTCTTCCTATGATGTTTTCAATAGGGCATGTTTTTTGTTCTTCTGACCCCTGATTTTCACTCTTTATCACCTGCCTGGTGTTGGTTGGAGCAAATATCAATCCATGCCAATTTACCCAAACTAGCTACTCATTGCCATTCTTTGGGGTGGGCGAATTTGATGACTTTATCAGCCGATCTATGTTGTTGGGGATGTGGATTCTAATAATGTTCACATCCACCGGATCATCTTTACTTCCACTTGACCATGAGGGCTTAATTAATGCTGGTGATGTGTTTTTGGCATCAGGCGAAACATTTGTAAGCTTATACGGCAGGTTTTCTGTGGAATCCACTGATGTGAAGGAATAGTGTTTTCTCAGATGCTATACCAAGGACTAGGGGTGGGCAAAACATGCAGAATTTCACTTCATGGATTTCTGCACAGTTATACAAAAATCACACGCAAACCAAAGGAGTTCCATTATTAGGGGGAAAATGCATGTTCCACTGAGTTTTAGTGTCAGCAGCATGCCCTGAGAGACAAGCGTGAATGGAACCCCTCAGTGCACAAGCGTACAGCCATTTTATGTTATCCAGCCTGGTTCTGCCTAACTTTCTCCTCTGCTTCTTGTTTTTCCATCCAACCCAATCCACCCCATCTGATCATCAATTTCACAATCACACCTTTTCTTTTATTCAATGTATAAATTGTGTGTGTTATTTATTTTCCTGTGTGTGATTTAGTGTCTTTTTTTGTACTTTCTGGACCTATCTTGTCTGTCTTCCTGATTCCCTCACTCCCATTCCTGTCCAACCTCAGTCTAGACCTCATGCCTATGGCAGAAGCAGGTAGCGATGCAATGCACCCGCACACCCTGTGAGCAAAACTGATGAGTAGGGGTGCAGCCCTGCCCTAACTTTGGAAAGGTGGAGGTGGCCACATTCATCTTCTAGGTGTAACGCCACCTCCCCCACATGCTTGCAGCAGCCAGCAGTTCTGTTAAGGGATATGCCCTGTGGGAGCATGGATGATCTGGGATTGAGTGCAGCGCTGTATCCAGTGTCCTACGCACCCAAAAGCAACTGACGCACCACTGGGTGGACCTTATAGACTGAGGACAGGATCTGCTAATCATATTATTACTTTTCTCAAGCAGCATGATCACAGGTAAGCATATATATTTTTGGGGGGGTAAGAAAAAAATCGTAATTTTTAGTGCAAGGGCATGTCTCCTTAATGTGCTTGAGTCATGCTCATGCCTGCACAGAATAATGAGTAGGAAATATGATTATAAATAGGATTATAAATATTTGTGTACTCAGAGAGCTAAATGCAGTGATTGAGACTTCAATTCATATATATAGGAATTGGTTATATAGATTGATTGCTCTATAGTAAGTAATTTCTCATCCAAAGCAAAATAAAGTCGTACAATTTCTATAAATGTATATCACAAGGCATACCTCATGTAAAACTTTATTTGTAAAGTCAATTGAAATACCACTTACAAGATGGCGCTAAACATTGTGAGAGTATATTTGTCCTTCACTTATGTTTATGTTGACAGAAAGCGCTGTCTTGTTTCTATGTGCATGCATGCATGAATTTAAAACGCACTGTTCCCCGTTCCCGCTTTGCAGTGGAAAAAAGCGCAATGCCAAAACGCGTCCTGTTCCACTTGATGTTCAGTGGAAAAAGGCGCAATGCCAAAACGCGTCCTGTTCCACTTGATGTTCAGTGAAAACTAAAACAACTGTATTTACCCAGTGAAAGCTGTGTGCGGTAGTCCTGTTTCCTGGAGAGACGAGTTGGGAGCTGATGTGGTCAGTGACATCACGGATGACATCACTGGTGACATCTCAAATGACATCATTGATGACATTATCCAATGAATGTGTGTTTCTGTAAAGTTCAAATATGTTTTATAAATATATTGGCCAAGGTATATTGAAGAATGAGTGGGAGTATAAGTGTGTGGATGGAGGATTGAGTAGGTGTGTGACTGATTGTATAAGTGAGTGATTAAATGTGTCTTACTGAATTCATGGGTTAGTGACTAAACTGTGTGAATGTCTGTGTAAGCTGCTGCATTGCTTCATGAGTAGCTACATGAGTGTCTATATGGGTTATTAATTGGTTGCCTGATTATTTGTATGGGTGCCTGAGTGCATGTGTGGGTGGGTGGGAGGTGTGTCACTTTGTGCATAGATGTGTGAGTTCTTTATTCACTGGGTGTATGGGTTCAAGACTGCATGTGGAAACAGCTGTATGGGTGAGTGAGTGTGTGTATGGGTGTGTTGGTGAGTGAATGGATATCTCAGTGCAACATGTCCAGGTAACTACATATGTAAAACGCAGTGCATGAGAGAGTTGGAGTATATAAATGACTATACGTGAGAGTCAGTGATTGTGAGAGTGCTGTATGGATGAGTGTGTACTTGTATTAGTGATTGTATAAGAGGGTAAGTATATGTTAGTATCACTATGAATAAGTGAGGTTGTGTGTGTATAACTGTATAGCTGAGTAAATAGAAGTGTGATTGATTCTTTGCATGACTGACTAGATGTGTGAGTAACTCTGGATGAGTGACGGTGTGTAAGTGTTTGTGTACGTGTATGTGTAGTGCTCAAGTCACGCAGGTAGTTGTCGTTCAGAGAAGTTTTATTCAGGATAGTTACAAGATGATAAAGAAACCCCACCAGGAGCAGCCATCAAGCTGCTCAGCCCACTCAACTGTGACTTCTCAGACTGAATCATAACATTCTAAACAGCATCATCAAAGTAACATTCCATTGGTGGTAAATAGCATTGCATTTACTAAAATCAGGATATTACATATCCCCCTTTCTTATACGGAAAAGCAAAATGAAAAGAAAACAAAAGAGGAGAAGTGGAGATCGAGAGAGAATTGAACATACCAAAGTAAAGAAAAGAATGAAGAGAAGTAACAAGAAGATAAGAAAAGAAAACTGATAGAAGTTCAAGAGAACAAGAAAGATGGAAAAACAACTGGAAAAACAACTGATAGGCACAACCCATCCTCCCTTCTACAAAGAAAAAGGAAGGACAAGGGAACAAGTGACTGTAACAGTATATGGGTCAGGACCCATAGAATCTTCAAACAGCATGTGGAGATTATAGAACGTTAACCGGATAATATGGGTGTGAACCAATGACTAAACCCTAGGAAAGAAATGGTTAACAAATGCAAAAATATTCTAATTTATGCATAAATGTGCTAAACAGACTAAAACCCATAGCAAATGTACAATGTAGAACAACTGAACTAATCGTACAATCCTATGAAGGAAAATAAAATGGAGAAAACAGACTGTAATGTGAATATAACAAATGAAACAATGGACTCCAAAAGTGAGAACTTCGGGTCCTTGAACGCACAATGTAAATCCAAGAAAATCATTGTACAACTGAAACCTATTGCAGTCCCAGAGTAGGAAGCAAAAAGCATGCAAAAAGGGACTCTTGATGGTGAACCTTTGCATAGATCCTCTGTGAGAGGGAAAACAGAATAATGAAATGGACTCTTGACGGCATTTACCAACTTGGCGTATACCTAGGGTCCATGGACAATATCGTTGAAGGCAGACCAGAGATCCACGCCATTACAGTATGTTTGTCTATACTAGTGTTGTATTGATGAGTCACTGCATGTATGAGTGACTGTATGGGTGAATGAGTGGATGTGTGTGTAGACCTAGGAATCAGTGCGTGCATACGTAGTAACTGGTATTTGTGTCTCTATTGTTTCGAAAATAGTAGTCTGTATTTTAGAGTGGGTGTCTCAAAGGTTTTATTAAGGTATGAGGAGGATCATCGGATTTTCACGTGGATGATGTCATCAGTGATGTCACTGACCATGTCATGAATGATGTAATATTTGACTTCATCAGCAGTGCATTGCGGGGGCGTGAGTTATAGTTAGCTCAACTAACTATAACGGCCGAATTTCTATGGTTTTGTACGAGTGAAATGTGCAACTAACTATAACGTCCCTGAAACCTATGGTTTTTTCAGTGAATTTCAAAGGTTTTTTAAATGCTAATTTGTAACTATAACGTCCCTGAAACCTATGGTTTCTTCAGTGAATTTCAAAGGTTTTTTAAATACTAATTTCGAATTATAAAGTTCATTAAACCTATGGTTTTTTCAGGGATTTTAAAGTAACATTCCATTCTCAACCTGGTGAAAACAGCGATATCACCAGTTTTCCAGCAATAGCTTCCACAAATGATTGCAACAACTAATGCTAATAATAATAACAAAACAGGCGATAAGCTGCGCAAGCAGTAGGAATGTAACATCTGCCTTTTACTGGTGTAAAGTAGGACGCCTACCAACAGTGTGAAAAGGAGCCCAGCCCGGAATGACATCTGAAGACCAACTCATGTCATAGAGCTACTGATCATGCACCTCCCACACCTAGGAAGGCCACAAAACCCACTGCCACCACCCTCAGGACCTCCCACCCGGACCCCCCCCCTCCTACTACCACCGAAGCAGCGCACAACAGGACTGCAGACCTTCCAAAAACGGCATGGCCCCTCAGGCACATAATAGCTGAATTTTGCGGGATGTGGCAACCAAACATGTGTGAAGGAGGCAAGTCACCCACCAATAATAATGTACACAATACCAAGTGTAGCGGTGATGTGCTGGACAGACCTCACTATGCAGAGCACAAGCCTCTCCATGTGTACATATACTGCTGATGCTTGTAGTGTTGTGGACAGTGGACGCAACCATGTTACCTCAGGCAGTGGGGAAGATCTCGGTAATGTACCTGTGTCGTCTTACCCTGTAAGCAAAAGCGCAGTGAGCTGGTCCAACGTACACCACTCCAGCGTAGAAGTGTGAATAAATAGGCCGGGACTCTGGGCATGGTTCACTTGTATGAAGGCCAACGAGTCTGCCAGAGCGGCGGCCCTCACCCTGCCACGTGGCTGCCGCCATGACTGCGGGCCTCCTCGACACAGGCCCCCTGCGAACAAAGCGGCACAGCACCGCAGAGTTACGTCTGTACACACTACTGCCTTCGATCTACACTGCGGACAGCAGGGCTCACAATCCAGATGGAGTCGCGATTGCAGATGACGCAGTCCAGTAGGCAAGACATATTGCTCCCAGTGTGACGCGTACGGACCACGCATCATCGCAGGCTGCGCACACGCTGAGCATCAGAGGTACCACTAACTCAGTACACCACAAGTCACTGCCACGTGGCCTTACTGAGGCAGAATTCATTAGACAAAAGACAATGCTCCCAGTGTGGCCCGCCCGGACCACGCATCAACGCAGGGTGCGCACACGCTGAGTTCTTCAGGTGCCACTAACTCACTGCACGACAAGTCATCGCCACGTAGCCTTATTAAGGCAGAAATCATTAGACAAAAGACATTGCTACCAGTGCGGCCCACCCGGACAACGCATCATCGCAGGTTCCGCACATGCTGATTGCTTCAGGTGCCACTAAGTGTGCAGCTCAACTCAACGCCACGTGGCTGTGGGCCCTTGCTGACCACTGCCTCCGATCTACACTGCGGTCAGCAGGGCTCACAATTAAAATTGAGTCTTGATTCATTAATTACAGAGTTCAGTAGGCAACTAACTACAACGTCTTCGAAACCTAAATAATATCCTTTCAGTATCCTTGCTTCAACAACTTTTTTGATATCAATTATAGCTTTAGTAAAATGACCAAATTCATCTTGCAAGTCCAAAGGAACACTGAATGGCAGTCTACACTGCGGACAGCAGAGCTCACAGTTCGAATTCAGTTTTGATTTATTTATTGCAGAGTGAACTGTACTCTATGTCAGTGGATTTTCTCTAGAGGAAGTCACAAAAAGCATTCCTCGATGTCTGTGCTAACTACTGCCTTCGATCTACACTGCGGACAGTAGGGCTCACAATTCAGATGGAGTCGCGATTGCAGATGACGCAGTCCAGTAGGCAAGAGACATTGCTCCCAGTGTGGCCCACCCACACCACGCATCATCGCTGGCCGCGCACACACTGCACACCACACCTACCACTAACTCTGTACAGTTCAAGTCAACGCCACGTGGCTGTGGGCCCTTCATGACCACTGCCTCCGGTCTACACTGTGGTCAGCAGGGCTCACAATTCAAGATTAGTACCGTTGCAAATTGTGTAAGAGACTATCTGGCACATGCATCAACAAAGACTTTTGCGATTTCTTAATTGCAATTTTTAAGGAATCGCAATTAAGGAATTGCAAAAGCCTATGCATGTAGGAATTGCTATAAAAATAGCGATTCCTACAAATTCCTTAATTGCGACTCGCAAATTGCGAGTCGAAATTAAGGAATGCCGTCCCATTGATTCCTATGGGCCTCCAGGCCCATAGGAATGAATTGGAGATTGCATGAGCAAATTGCGAGTACCAGTAGGTACTCGCAAATTGCTCATGCAATTTCAAGGGTGCAAGGGTGTCAAAATGACACCCTATTGCACCCCTGAAATTGATCTGTATACATATGTTGCACACACACATGCTCTAAGGGCATGTGTGTGCACAACATGAAACTTTGAAAAATGCACAAAAGTAAATTTTTCAAAGTTTTTGCAAATTACCATGAGGTTCAACTTCATGGTAATTTGCTCCCCCTATTAGCGAAATCGCAATTTTTTTAACTTTAATGCATTGCATTTAAGGAATCTCAATTTGGGATTCCTTAAATGCAATCGCAATTTAAGGAATCGCTATTTAGAGATTCCTTAAATTTCGATTTTTGCATTTGGGATGATGCATCCCAAATGCAAAAATACCAGTCGCAAAGGGGCAGATTCTGCTAATCTGCCTGTTTGCGACCAGTTTTCTCGTTGATGCATGTGGCCCTATAATCGGTTAAGAAAACCAAATGCTCCCTATCTGTGCAGCTAAAGTCAATGCCACGTGGCTGTGGGCCTTTGCTGACCGCTGCCTCCGACCTACACTGTGGTCAGTAGGGCTCACAATTCAAATTCAGTCTGGATTCATTAATTTCAGAGTCCAGTAGGCAACTAACTATAACGTCCCCGAAACCTACACATTTCGACAATGTATTCCATACATATTTCATCTTTTGTTACCTACAATGCTGTCAGCAGAGCTCACAATTTACATTGAGACACGATTTATTAATTGCAGACTCTATGTCCTCGGATGTTCTCAGGAGGAAGTGACAAAAAGCATTCCTCGATGTCTGTGCTGACTACTGCCTTCCATCTACATTGCAGACTGCAGGGCTCACAATTCAGATCGAGTTGAGATTGCAGATTACGCAGTCCAGTAGGCAACAGACATTGCTACCAGTGCGGCCCTTCCGGACCACGAATCATCGCTAGCTGTGCACACACGGAATGCTTCTGATGCCCCTACCTCAGTACACCATTTCCAGAGGGCTGGCTTAAACTCAACCCACACACATCCAGCACAGACGTCACTGGACATGTGATCCTGGTAATAAAAAAGGAGTCGAGCGCAGGTGCCCATACCCAATTCCACTATTCATCTGTGTCCGTGTGTTCATTATGTATGCAACATGCTGCCCCTGGGCCCTACCACATTACATTGTGCTCTGGACAGTGTATGAAACCGACTTACCTTTGACAGTGGGACAAAACTTTGATTATGTAACTTTGTCTCGGTCATTGTACAAGTACGTACGTAGAGACTGGATGATTAGTGTACTGCAAGGAGAGTGTATAGTGAATTTATAAGTGCGTGGGGATTGGCGGAGGGATTGTATAAGTACATATGTTGGCGCAGCCTAACTCTGACAACGAGCTTGTCTCTAATTGGCTGCCCTCCATGTCCCAAAAACAGAAATTTGGACTTTGCATGGCCCTGTATTGCTACAGCTGCAATACTCCACTGAATGTGCAATAAACATTCCCATCCACACAGATGTGTCATGTCCACCATTATTCCTGTGTGGAACTATGGATGAATGTAGGGTCAGTGATTCCCCATACCTTCCATGTTGGCCATGTTGTGGGACTGGCTCAGAGAGTGACACATTGACGCTTGTGACCCGGGTGACGGCAGCACTACAACAAGAACACCCGCATGCTAGTGTTGCAAGATGTTTTAAGCATTCTCTAGCCCAAAGTCGACCAAAAAGTTGCCCAAAAAAGTCGACCAAAAAGTTGCCCAAAGTAGCCCAATATTGCTACTTTAAGGAAGGAGGGGCAGGGACATCGTCAAGCAGGCGGTGAATGCATTGGAATTGATGTTGCAGCAGGCTGCCAAGTAAATATTTGTCTAATAAAGCGCTTTAACATACTAATTTGCTGGAGCACTGTATATAGATGTATAATCTGGCAATTAGCACAAACCAAACTTTTACCGCACAACTGGGAAAAATATAGCCCAATTGTGCGTGATCTAGCCCAATCTAGCAACAGTGCCGCATCAGTTGATTCCTCATACAGCTCACGATGGAGCCACGCCCATAGCTCCGGAGTCATTCTTTACAACCTCAAGCAGGACTGGCATATGCCAGGCCAGCCCACTCTGCTTAAGCTTACAGGGAAGGACAACAATGCTACATGGCCCAGATTTTCATTGTAGTGATCTGCTGGTCACAGGTCTAGTTGTCAGTATGCCACAGCCACTCCCTCACGGCTGGTATATACCCACACCATACTCATCCAGCACAGGCATCACAGGACACATGACCCTACCAATAAATAAGATCGTGCGCACGTGCTCTACGCCATTTTAGAGTTGCTCCCACCGCATGCACTGTGATGGCCCGCCCCAGTGGTCCGGAAACCTCATGAAGGCCTGAGCCATCGAACAGGGGGGGTCTACCACCATGTGCGTGGCCTCACAGTTCACTGAGTTAGTGGCACCGCAAGGACTGAGCGGGTGTGCAACCTGCGATGATGATAGGTGCACTAATATGTCCTCTGCCATGAAAAAATCTAAACGCAGCACCAAATGTAAGACTTGTAGGCTTGATGAGGAGGGTGCCCTGTCCGCGAAAAGTTGAGCAGTGAGGCCTGGGTGCACAGCGGTGGGCAAATAAGTCTGGGCGGTGGGAGTGGATAGGGTGCAGCAGCTTGGATGTACAAAGGCAGCACAGCAATTTAGGCGTACGCAGTCGTATATACTCTGCCATTACTAATTCTGTACTATGTTTCAGATGTGGGAGCTTGAGGGCTCCACTAGGTCCCGGCACGTGGTTGGAGATACAGCGGTGGAGTAAAGGTGAGTTGTAAGGGTTTTGTCCACAGTATGGGCACTCACTGTCCTTCTTCATCTCTTCCTTTCTCTCCTTCACACTCTTTCTCTCTCTCTTCCTCTCACACTGTTTTTCTCTATCTCTCTCTCTTCCTCTCTCACACTCTTTCTCTCTCTCTCTTCCTCTCTCTCACTGTTTCTCTCTCTTCGTTTCTCTCACTCTTTCTCTTTTTATCTCTGTCTTCCTCTCACTCTTTCTTTCTTTTTCTCTCTCTCTTCTTCTCACTCTCACCGTTTCTCTCTTTCTCTCTGTATTCCTCTCACTCTCTTTCATTTTCTCTCTGTCTTTCTCTCACTCTTTCATTCTCTCTCTATCTCTCTTTCTCTCTCCTTTGATGGACGCATGATGCACAATCTTATCTTGCTTTTTGTCTAGAAGGCCTGCAATGATGCGTGGCCATCCTGCAATGAACACTCAACCTAAATTCAGTTTGTCTTCGCCGTGTGTACTCAATGGGTGAGGAGGTTGCTTCGGCATGTGGTGGACCCTCTTCGACACATGCCGGTGGCGGAAGGTGAGCAGAGAGGTTTGTTTGCGCAGCGGCAGGCAGTCACCTCCGGGCAGTGGGAGTGCATGGGGTGCAGCAGCCTGCATGCACAGTGGCTGTCATACACATCTGGGCAGTGGGAGTTGATGGGGTACAGCAGCCTGGGTGCGCAGTGGCGGGTAAACACCTGTCGACAGTGGGAGTGGATGGGGTGCAGGAGCCTGGGTGTACAGCAGTGGGTAGACACCTCTGGGCAGGGGAACTGGATGGGGTATACTGGCCTGGATAAACAAAGGTGGCACAGCAATTAAGGCATGCTCAGTTGTATGTACTCTGCCATTACTGATTCCATACTATGTTTCAGATGACTAAGCTTGAGGACTGCCCTATATCCCGGCACGTGGTTGGAGACACACCGGTGGCAGAAAGGTGAGCTGTGAGGATTTTCTCCACAGTGTCAACACTCCCTCTCCGTCTCTTCCTTTCTGTCACTCACACTCTTTCTCTCTCTCTCACTCT